>NC_040011.1:21562435-21565298 GCF_000972845.2 Larimichthys crocea
AAATTGAAGTTCCTTGAATGTCCACTTGAGAACAAGTCAGTCTCTTTAAGTCCCCATGTTCAAATGTCCAACTTCACAGCAGAAATAAACATGTTTACAGCCTGGTACAAAAAACTGTTTTGGTCTCTGTAGCTAATTTCCCTGTTCATGACAACTGTACTGAGGGTGAATTTATATACAACTTACCTGTTCAAATGATATTAAGGCTTAAAGTTATGCAGGATTAAGAGTATAGTCACTTTGATTGACAGGTGGGTTTTATTACAGATGGCTTGTTTGAGCAGCCAGGTGTCATTCGGCCCATCTCAGGTCCACTGATCCATGTTTTTGCTGACTTAGCCAGGAGGCACTACAGCCAACATAGCATCGGCAAGAGCCACACATTCGGAGCTTCACATACAGCTCTTCAGGAACCTGTGAATGACGTCACAGATATGACGCCCATTTTTTGTATACTGAGCCTCTGATTATTGCACCAATTATGCCAAGCATACCTGAAATGTCAGCACCATGGCAATCCCCTCCACATAGCACTGCCTTATGTATCACAATGTGACAAAATTGTCATTGTGTCACTTACAACACCGTCACAGCTCAACACTTTTTTCTATGAAAAATACAAACAGCAACATTGCCACAAAAATGGCAAAAAGCATTGATAAGATGGACGCTTACAGGCATAAGAACTTTAAAGTCAAATGTCATAATCATAGTCTCTCTGGAACTGGCACCTCTCCAGCTACCTGTCCACTAAGACTTGAACCGGCGATCCTCTGGTTCCCAAGCCAAAAGTATAAGAAAGTACTACAAACATTAACCGACAATGTTTGTGACACATGACAACTGTTTCTGAGATGAGATTGAACAGAAAATAGTCATGAAAAAAAGATCTATCTAAATACATCATTGACAGTCAAGGGCAACACTAATTTTGCTCAAAAAACCAAACTCGTTGTTTAAAACTTGTTTCAGTCCAATTTCTACTTCACCAGTATTATGTTTATCATGCACCAAACAACATTATTAATAAGTATTTATAACTTGTACAAATACATTGCAGTTCATAAAAATAATAAATAAATAATAATAAAAATAAAAAAACGTGATACTTTGTCTGGTATAGTAATCGTGGTTATTCATTTTGGTATCATCATGACATCTCTAGCTGCTAGTATATAAAAAGTATATTAAAAAAAAAACATGTAACTCAGAATTAAAAGGAGAATTAAAGCCAAGCAGTGCTGTACCATGCAATGGAAATGGGACTTTAGTTGCATTTTATTTTATCATCACTACTGGTGTGGAAATGACTTAACCGATACAGTGTCAAGAGGATTTTCTTGTCTTAGACAACACACTCTTACTTCTCTAAATGACCTACCAATCCTCTGATGAACAATGTCTGGAAATGAATAATGAGCGGTCAGCAAAACAAGCGTGCCACTCTTGGATTGGTTTCTCTTCATGCAACAGACAGAAATGGTGTCAAATCCTTAGCCTACATTTTAATGTTCTTTCATGAAAAGAATGGCAAACGCCCACAGGAGTTTTTTTCTACTGACAAGCTAGCTGCCTAAGCCTAATTAGAATGTGGATTATAGAACTGTTACAAAAATAACATTGATTTTATAGAAATTACTTTCATAGTGACAGATGAGACATTTGTTTATCGTGACTACATTATTACCATTAATTAAATCTTCACAAAGGAGTATAGTGCCTTGCTCCATGTCTTTTCATAGCACTAAATGACAGAATGCACAACTAAAACAAAGACGAGCCATTTCGTGGGCTAATAGCTTTTGTCGCATTTGACATGAGAGAGACAAAGGCCCCTTAAAAGAAAAGACTTGGTCTGATGAGAAACCTCTTTATTTGTTTATTTTCCTGCTCTGTCTCTGAGTGGCTTTTCAATAGCTGCCTCTCTTAGAGCTCTGTCAAGTCAATACGGTGGTGAAAAAACATCTCAACATTGTGATCTTATAGACTGTTTCAAGCCTGGCAACTAGCTATACTGAAGGTTTTTACTGTTTGCTTTAACCTAATAGGGACGTGGCTGATTTGGAGGCCATTTGTCATCTGTAGTCCTCATCAGAGAGGAGGAAAATGGTGGTGGAGATGCGCCGTCAGGAGGAAGCAGAAAGAAGCGCAAACGCTGTCTCTCTTGCCAAGCAGGGACAATGGAAGAGGTGGGAAGGCTTGGAGAGGAGGAAGCTCAGCTGGAGAGCAACATCAGCTTCATCATCAGAGTAGGGCTGCCACGATTAGTCAATTAGTCACGATTATGTCGACGAACAAAATCGGCAACAACTAATTTAGTATTCTACGCATCGTGTTTTTATTTTTTTTAAACTTTGCTTTTCTCTTGAAACTGCGGCTGCAGCTTCCACTGCCGCGTCTTGCTTTTCTGTCACACTCACACACACACGCAGTAGTGGTAATCGGCGTCAGGCCTGACTGTACCTTAAATGATACCATAACACAGACCCTCCAGGAATTCACGATGTTGCGATTTGCAACTTCAACACAACTTCTGTGAATCCCTGTGAATTCAGGGCGGTGCTGTAATTTTAACTAATCACTGCGATTTTCCTGCAACTTCCACGCAGGGACGGCTGCACGGTGCAGGAGGATCCCCTCGTGGGACCTCTCCCCGGTGCTCCCCCGCCGGGCGCATTTCCTCCGCGGCAGTGCACCACAGCCAGCTCTGGGTCGACTTGGAAAGCGCCCGCCCACCCGGACCTCGCCACTTCCCGGGAGGGGCCCCCTCGCCCCCGGCACGACTGTCAAATCGCAACTTATCAGAACTTTCACTTCCTCCCGCAACAAAATCGCAATAAAAATGTAAAAAGCACCGCAACTT
>NC_040011.1:21565308-21726270 GCF_000972845.2 Larimichthys crocea
GGGGCCAAAAAACGACAAGGCACTTGACAGTATCGGGGTATGCCAAATGGTACCGAGGAATGCGTTTAAGTGGTTCAAAGAAGGCAAAAAATGTTAAATTAACATGTTAATACAAATTTGTGCAGTTCAGATATAAAGCAGGGGCACAGGGCGAATGTTACCAGAAATTAGCAGTCCTTTACACTAACGCTAATTGAGCTAGCTGCTCTGTCTGTCTCGTCTGACGTGCTAGCAATTAACATGTATTCTTACTGACATGAAAATGAGGGCTACAAGGACCGTGCTAGCAGTGAACATTAGCAGTAAGGAGGAAGGGGAAAGGGATGCGTAGAAACAAACAAGTAGACATTTATCATGAGGGAAGGGGAAAGAAAAAGGAGGGGGAAGAGGGCATGAGAGTGAATTATTAATTCTTAGTGGTTAATCGGAAAATAACAATAGCATTGACGGCAGGTTAAAAGTTGTACCGGGAAGGATTAGGGCGATGTAAGCATATTAACATAAATCAACTACAACAAATTGGAGCAATATTATTTAAATACTTAAAGGCTAAATAGCCTAACACAAACGGTAATAACACGACTAAAGTCGGATGCTCTATGGCTAGTCATGTAAGGTCATAGGGGTCAGTTTAGGACAGAACAAACAGGCGGCGGAAGCAAGTTCATTAGCAGGTTAGCTAGATTATGCAGTTAAAGGCAGGATCATGGAAGAGAAATCCGTGAATCCTAGGGGACTATGGTATTAAATTAACTGTGGTAGCATGATCATGTAATTTAAATTCCTTCGTGGCGATGCGCATTGCTAGCGCAGATGGCTAACAATTAACATCACATGGTAAATTAGCAGGTAGTTAAGTGGCTTGTGGCAGTGCTAAATTAACATTAGCAGGTTAGCATTAGCATATTAGCAAGTAGCATGTATTTGTATTCGTGCTAAGGGGAATTGCTAGCGCTGACGTGCTAAGCAAGTAGCTTAGCATGGTCAGCAGTTTGTCATGTAATAAATTCTTAGTGGCTAATGCTAATGGGCGGTGTGACCGCTTAGCAATTACCATTTGCAGGAAGTTTAGCTTTGGCTGATAAGTTAACAGTTAGCATGTCCCCTTACAGCTAGTGCTAACGCAGCGCTAGTTGCGCTGCTGTCTCATGGCGCAACTAACAATTAAGATTTACCATATTAAACATTAGGCAGGTAGTCGTAGTGACTAAAAATTATGGGCTAGCACTGACGTGCTAGCACTTAACATTAGCATGTATTCTTAGTGACTGAAAATGAGGTGGCTCACGAACGTGCTAGCAATTAACATTAGCATGTTTAAGCGTAACATGTTGAGCAATGATCATGTATTTTAATTTCGTAGTGGCGAATGTTAAGTAACTTTGCAGGTGGACTTAACATGTTAGCAATGATCATGGTTTTTCATGCTTAGGTGGGCTATGATAATGAGCTTTAGCAGGTAACATTAACATGTTAACAATGATCATGTATTTAATTCTTAGTGGGCTAATCTAATTAACATTAAGCAATGTTAACAAGAACATGTTAGCAATGACCATGTACTTAATTCCTAGTGGCTGAAGGTTAATTACATTAGGCATGTTAACAAGTACATGTTTAGCATGATCATGTCTTTAATTCGTCCTGGCTAATCTCATTGCTAGCGCAGACGGCTAACAATGAACATTACATGTTTCAGAATTAACATGTAGTTAATTATTTTGCTAGGGCTAATTAACATGAGCAGGTTAGCATTAGCATATTAGCCAAGTAGCAATGTATTTGTTATGCCGTGGCTAATGTTTAATTGCTAGGGTTTTGACACGGGGGCGCTAGCAATTACCAATTTGCATAATTTTAGCTTTGGCCGCTAATGTTAACAGTGAGGCAGGTCTTTACAGCTAGTGCTAAAGCCGCTAGCTCCTGCTTTCTTTTGGCGCACTAACAATTAATATTACATATTAACCCATTACAGGTATCTTAGTGACGAAAGTATGGGCTAGCACTGACGTGCTAGCCTTAACATTAGCGATGTTAGCATTAACAGGTAGGTTAATGTCCGGTAGCGTCCGTGTGGTGTGTGGTTTGTGTGGTGTGTGTGTGTGTGTGTGTGTGTGTGATGAGAGAGAGAGATAGAGAGAGAGAGAGAGAGAAGAGAGAGAGAGAGAACTGTGGTGTGTGGTGTGTGTTTGTATGTGAAGTGAAGAAGAGAGAGAGGAGAGAGAGAGAGAGAGAGAGAGAGAGAACTGTGGTGGGTGTGGTGTGTGTGTTGTTTTGTGTGATAGAGAGAGAGAGAGAGAGAGAGAGAGAGAGAGAGAGAGAGACTGTGTGTGTGGTGTGTGTGTGTGTGTGTGTGTGTGAGAGAGAGAGAGAGAGAGAGAGAAGAGAGAATAGAGACTGTGTGTATGGGTGTGTGTGTGTGTGTTTGTGGATGTGAGTGAGTGAGTGAGTGGTGAGTGGAGTGAGAGAGAGAGAGAGAGAGAGAGAGACTTAATGTTAGTCGAGTTAGCTGTCTTACGCTAGCGCTATGTGGCTAGCTCTCTGCTGTCTCTGTCGGCCATTTTACACAGACAAGTTCAAATGAAGCAATAATTCTATCTAAAAAATGGCCAATGGAGGCATGCAACTGTTGTCCAGTTGGAACGGCAGTTGAAAAATCCTGACGAGAGATAGGGAACATGGCTGAGACAGTCCTCGAAGAGGGGGCTCTATGGCCAAACCAAGTATGTCCAATCATTGAACCGACATAACGGGGGGCATCGCATCCCTTCCTGATCGTTTTACATAGTTTATTTTGGTGTCGATAATGAAGAAACGTGCCCTCAGGAGCAAGAGAGAGAAACGTTAATTCTGCCTTCCTTAAGAAAATTTCCCTCCTTTTTTAACAAGGTGAGTGAATGACGCTGGGAGGGGATGGGAGTACTCGATCAGTTGGCCTGTATGGAGCCAAAACTATAAAAGAGACAGCTTCAACGTTTAATCACTGCATCACCTCGAATTTTCCTACATTTTGAGGGGAATAATCAAGGTCTGTCGTGGGGCATTTGAGGCCACGGTAGTCGAATACGTTTTATTTTTTCACTGATTGTGTCTCCCTGATCCTCACTCAAGCTGATGATGTCATCCACTCTAGTCAAACATTCCGCCAAAAATACACACCCTTAGAAACCCAGAAATTTGACTAAAAACCTGCTCAAACTTTGAGCCTGATAGTTTAAAAAAAACATTTTAAAAACGGGTAAAAGCTGTCGAATGAGTGTCGTGAATCCCGAAAATAAGGGAAGCATACCTCCGTTTAAAGTTCAAATGCAGGATCTCGGTTAAAGTATGCCAGAGCAGTTCATTGTTGAAAAAGTCTGTTTTGAAATGGTACCTTTTTTTCAGGCCTCCCAGTCATTCCCTATGGGAAATTTTTCGCAGTTTTTCCAGAATAAATTCGCGAAAAACAAGCGAATCTCTTTAGAAAAGTAAAGCACTCGATTCGGATCAAGACGCACGTTTTGGATATATAATTTGTTTGGGATCCTCTCACACCGCTTGCGGCGGGCCGCAGTTCAAGTTTCGAAAAAGGGCGGAAATGAATAATATATGCCATGAAACACGCAAAGAAACAAAATAATTTGACGAGTGCCTACGGCACTCGTCAACTACTCCAGAGCTTGCTAGCTCTGTGAGTATTGACGAGTGTCGTAGAGCACTCGTCACTAATAATAAGAAAAGCGCGGTGGATAACATATAGTGTTGCGCTTTGCGCACGCACACTCAATAATAATAAGCCGAGAGATAATGAAAGAGTGTGCTCCTTCAGGCACACTCAATAAAAAAACGTGATACTTTGTCTGGTATAGTAATCGTGGTTATTCATTTTGGTACTCATCATGACATCTCAGCTGCTAGTATATAAAAAGTAATATAAAAAAAAAACACGTAACTCAGAATTAAAAGGAGAATTAAAGCAAGCAGTGCTGTACCAGCAATGGAAATGGGACTTAGTTGCATTTTATTTTATCATCACTACTGGTGTGAAATGACTTAACCGATACAGGTCAAGAGGATTTTCTTGTCTTAGAAACAACAACTCTTACTTCTCTAAATGACCTACCAATCCTCTGATGAACAATGTCTGGAAATGAATAATGAGCGGTCAGCAAAACAAGCGTGCCACTCTTGGATTGGTTTCTCTTCATGCAACAGACAGAAATGGTGTCAACCTAGCCTACATTTTAATGTTCTTTCATGAAAAGAATGGCAAACGCCCACAGGAGTTTTTTTTTTCTACTGACAAGCTAGCTGCTAAGCCTAATGAATGTGGTTATAGAACTGTTACAAAAATAACATTGATTTTATAGAAATTACTTTCATAGTGACAGATGAACATTTGTTTATCGTTACTACATTATTACCATTAATTAAATCTTCACAAAGGAGTAGTGCCTGCTCCATGTCTTTTCATAGCACTAAATGACAGAATGCAAACTAAAAACAAGACGAGCCATTCGTGGGCTAATAGCTTTTGTCGCATTTGACATGAGAGAGACAAAGGCCCCTTAAAAGAAAAGACTTGGTCTGATGAGAAACCTCTTTATTTGTTTTATTTTCCTGCTCTGTCTCTGAGTGGCTTTTCAATAGCTGCCTCTCTTAGAGCTCTGTCAAGTCAATACGGTGGTGAAAAAACATCCAACATTGTGATCTTATAGACTGTTTCAAGCCTGGCAACTAGCTATACGGAAGGTTTTTACTGTTTGCTTTAACCTAATAGGGAGGTGGCTGATTTGGAGGCCTTGTCACTGTAGTCCTCATCAGAGAGGAGGAAAATGGGTGGTGGAGATGCGCCGTCAGGAGGAAGCAGAAAGAAGCGCAAACGCTGTCTCTCTTGCCAAGCAGGGACAATGGAAGAGGTGGGAAGGCTTGGAGAGGAGGAAGCTCAGCTGGAGAGCAACATCAGCTTCACATCAGAGTAGGCTGCCACGATAGTCAATTAGTCACGATTATGTCGACGAACAAAATCCGGCAACAACTAATTTAGTATTCTACCGCATCGTGTTTTTATTTTTTTTAAACTTTGCTTTTCTCTGAAACTGCGGCTGCAGCTTCCACTGCCGCGTCTTGCTTTTCTGTCACACTCACACACAACACGCAGTAGTGTAATCGGCGTCAGGCCTGACTGTACCTTAAATGATACCATAACAAAGACCCCCAGGAATTCACGATGTTGCGATTTGCAACTTCAACACAACTTCTGTGAATCCCTGTGAATTCAGGGCGGTGCTGTAATTTTAACTAATCACTGCGATTTTTCTGCAACTTCCACGCAGGGACGGCGCACGGTGCAGGAGGATCCCCTCGTGGGACCTATATATATATATATATATAATATATATATATATATATATAATAAATAAATAAATAAATAAATAAATAAATAAATAAATAAATAAATAAATAATGGCATGCCGTTCAGGAAATTAAACCTTTGAATATATTGAATGAAACCTTGAATATATGGAATGAAACCTTGAATATATTGAATGAAACTTGACTGACGTCAGACTTCACGGCGTTTTGTGTAACGTGTGGATGCTATAGCTAAAAGTGAGTGACAACGAGTCAGTCCGCTCACAATCTCGTTGCAGCAATATTAAACTATGAGGACATCATTAACACTGCGTGTACGGGCCAAAATCCCGCCAATACCCCTGATCAATACCGTTTTCCTGACAAGGAAATTCGCTCCCTTTTTAATCGTGGCAGACATAAAACAGGCCAGGCAGCTGTTTATCAGGCCAACCTCAGCAAGCCTTCAACCTCACAGAGTGCCCCACAACACTCAGTGCAGGCTCGGACTGGCAGTCTGTGCTACCGGGCAAATGCCAGATGGGCCGGTCCATCTCGGCCATATTTGGGCCGGTGGCCTCCGATGTTTTTTTGTATATATGTATTTGTTATTTTGTAGCCTTTGCATCATTTGTCCAGCAGCCCAAAATGGACTTGCGGCCCATTTGCATCCGTTTGGAATAGGCTTTGGGTTGCACTGGCTAATATCGGTTAATATTTGTCTCTTGATGACAGGTTCAGAAGTTACGATTTACACAGCGGCGTGTTTTAATTGTGTAGTGCCAGTCTTATCAGCAAATTTCGTGTTCCCCGCATGTTGTGGGTATCGACAGCAGAATTTGCAGTTCATTGAATTTGTCTCCCTGAAATACCTCAGCCAGGTGAACTTGCGCAGCCACTCATCATGAAAGCTGAATTTCCTGCCTTTTTTCGCCACGACCGTTTCCTCACAATCTGAGTCGGACTCATTCTTGGGATTTGTCTTCTCTAGATCAGCGGTTTTCTAAGTGTGAGGCGCGCCTCCCTTGGGGGGCGCCAGAGGACTTCAGGGGAGGCACGCGGGGTAAAAAATAAAAATATATCTTACAAAGATAAGTGTCTCATCACTGTGCGATGAAAACTCTAGCCCACAAAGAGTAGCAAAAAAATCCACAAAACGATACAGTATGTCTTATCTTTGCTGTTTTGTGTCAAAAGTTCTATTCCCGTGCAAAAAAACAATGCTGGTGTCTCCTGCTATGTCTCTGCTTTAGTTTGAATCAATCACGAAGGTCCTGGTCGTTTACATAAAGACAAAGGGGCTTTGAAAGTGAAGTGTGGCCTGTTGGTGCAATATACTACCTTCACCTTCATCCTGGATCGTCATTGGTGGGTCAAAGGTGAATGTGGGCGGTACTAATCGATTCTCCTGACTGATTGGTCGACAGGTGTCAATCATCAAAATCTGCCAATCAGGACATCCACACCCTGTGTTGTTTTAACCTTAGCAGCACCGCTAGCTGCTACCGCGGCTGCTTCATATTCTTTTAATACCGCTTGTTTACCGCTTGGGGGTGGCTGCTTTTGAGTTCTCTTAGGGGAGGCCCACTATCCCACACTTTGAAAACCCCTGCTCTAGATCATTAGGTTTAGGAAGAAAGTAGGAACTGATAGTCTGCTTCGCCATTGTCCGTTGTTTACAGGAGAGACCGTGAAATCTGTGGATTCGCGCGATAACCCCCCAAGACCCGCCTCTTTTCACACATTAGCCTATCACAGTGGTCAAGTTTGTAAGCAACAAAAAAAACAAAACAGCAAATTTAAAAACAGCGCATGCGCGAATAGATGAAAAATTTACTCGCAAAATGCGACCATTTAGTCACAGTCTGGAGCCCTGAGGACCCTTGCTGGGCTCAAAGAGCATCAACAGGACCTGCTCACTAACCCCCCCCCATCCAATCCCCCACTTGAGAACCCAGGTCACAACCCTCCAGGAGAAGGCGAACAAGGTATGCAGTCAGCTCTAGACTTGATCCAGGGAAGAGGACGCCCCCTGCCTTGCATAGTCCCGTGGGCCGCGCCATTTAAACAACCAGGCAATTCTCATGATTGGGCATGGGAGACAAGCTTGACCACCCTGTAGCTGGCCACCTTTGATGAGGGTGTCTAGTGTTGAAAGGCCTGATTCAAAAAAGGTACACTACTGATGATGTGCCCCGAAATTTACAGCTCTCACGCCATTTTCAACACCAAGGACTGCCAAAATTTATCCAAATTCGAATATCTATATTTGCGCATTATGTCAATAACAGGAGGATAGACTAATACGAGACATAACTACACGTATAAGTATTTTACCATCTGTTTTAACATGTCTTTGAAAACATACCTACACAGTAGTAACAAAATAAGTAAATGAACTAATGCCCATCTTGCACACACCCTCATCATGGAAAACACACGAAGAAATGCATATGATGCAGCTTTTAAGTTAAAGACAATCGATCTGGCCGTCAAAGAAGGAAATAGAGCTACTACACGTACATTATCCTGTGCTCTGCTGCTCATCACACAAATGCATGTTCTGCACAAATGTGGCACCATTTAAAAGAGAAATAATCTGGCTTTCCAATAGTGTAAGATATATTGCCAAGAAGCATTGTACAACAAAGAAGTGATCTACTAAACACAAACTGACTTTTTGTCTTTTTGTGCGTAGTTTAGTTGTATAAAATCATCTGTGGCGCTGAAGGAACATTATAAAGTCTGCTTGATGTCATCAGTTAACCTGGTCTTATCTGAAGCAGGCTTATCCTTTTACTTCTGTTTCCAAACTTCACATATCCTCATGACTAGCAGATCGGCAACACGTGAACAATAGAGTGATGTAGCCAACTTGATTGTTATGCTGATTGGATAAATACATTTGGCTCTTGTAAACAATGCAACTGAGCTGTAAGGACTTAAAAGGTGTAATCTAATGACCATGTTATCTTGTTGCTTCTGTTTATAACAACACCTTAAACTCAGATTTAATCACATTTTTGAAACCTGTGATAGATAAGAGTGATAGATACATTACTGATCCTGAAAGAAAAACAAGCATACAGTAGCAGCAAGACACAGTAAACATAGAGTAGCAATGCATTAAGATTAGCTACATACTAAAATAAACATACATTAAAACTAACCGATGCTACAGTAAACATGTGTTGAAGTTAAACCAATGAGCAGATGAGCTCTTTAATACAATATTTTTTTTAAAGTGGTAAATCTCACAGGCTGTTTTCAGTCTGGCTATCATATCCAGGACAGTTTAATATTGAGAAACATTTCTATGTAGTGATTGAAAAAGACTATGTCTCTAGCACATATCCTCCAAGAGCAGAAGTTTGAACTAAAAGAGGAACAGGACCGCCTCACTCTGCTCAGCAATACTGTTCCAAAATGACTACATTCTAGAATAACTGTCAGCTTTAAAAGAGTACTGAAAGCTACTTGAGGTGTGTACTCTGCAGGCCTTAGTGGTTGGCAGTCAATCTGAAAGAGTCAACATGTGTCATCTCATGTGACCTAGCCCTCCTACCAAGTAGGCCTGAAGGTGGGCTGGACACTCAGCTCTGATCAACAGGCATTAACACTGGCAATCGTGTCAACAACTGTGTCAACACAATGCATTCCGGTATAAATTCTATGGCTTGGCACTGAAATCAATAAAATCAGACCTGCAGGCTGTGCTCTGTGAATGTCCTCCTCAAATAATAGCAGTACTGGGGACATTACAGCAAAAATAAAATGAAAATGAATTCTCTGGCCACCAGTAGAGTCTTAAAGCATGAAGCAGTACCTACAGTATTTTAAGGATCACATCAAAAGTTCTGTAACGGCTTTCTAAGATTATCATCTGGCTCTGAATTGTTGCCTCATCATCAGAATTGGCCACTGCTGTTTAGTAATGTGTTAGAGAAAAGAGAAGAGCCATTCTGCTCCAACAAAATTAGAGAATTTCAGAAGTAGGATGGTTATATGTTTTTAGGATAAGAGTTTTATCACATGTTGCATCCTCTATGCTTTAGCTCTCAGACGGGTCCATTAAGTAATTTCCTTCTAGTTTGCTAAGAGGCTTTTAGTCCATGCTTGCTTCTGACACACGCACAAAGAAAAAAACATTACCTCGCTGGCTTCATGGCTCAGGCCACGTTCAACAGAATAATCACATCACAGTAAAGACTCAACATGTTGTAAAGACACAACAAAACTGGTTTTCATTTAAGAAGTAAAATATCTAAAAATCAGGTTGGTTTCACCTTCTCAACTGTGAATAGTTGCTGACTTTATTATTTACTTTATTTTGCACAATGGTAAAGAGAATATCTGACAAAACAAAACATTAACTTTGTGAAACTGTGATGAGCATTTCCCGTTTTACTCACACTGTTCTCTGTTCTATTCTCATCAGCACAGACAAAGCTCCAGTTTAACAGCTTGAGACAAACTACTGGACTAAAGTAACAGAATCCATCTGGCTGACACACACACTCAGTAAATTTGTATGATTAGATATTTTCTGTAGTAGTCTATCAATAAGCTTTTTGTCAGCAGCAATAAATTATTATTATTATTATTATTATAGTAGTATAATGATAATAATAATAATAATAATAATAACTATAATAATAACAACAACAACAACAACAACAACAACAACAAGAAACAATGCATTTTATCATTTGTTTTCGATCCGGAACAACTGAATTTCTGATCTCATCACCGCTCATGTGATCGTGTCACATGACAGATCACAGATCATTCCATCTGTCAGCAGTCTGTTCTTCACAGGCTGTGTCCTCTATCTACCACCATTTATGAGTAACTACACACAGTAACTTAACACAATCACTGTACGGCGTGATTCTTCTGTTAGATAAAGATGTGGGAGAACAACAGTAACAGAGTTCAGACTCATCATTCGTTCACGTGACTCCGAGTCAGCTGATTGTCTGCAGTGTTAGCTAATCCACTGACATCGACATTCAGCTGTGTCGGATCTCTTAATGTTAAGCTTGTGTGTGGTCATCACAGCTATGACAATGATGCATTCATCTCGACATTACAGTGAAACACAGCTGTTGCTGTCGTTTTCTGTGCTCAGTACAGAAATACAGTTAAGGCTGAGTGTAGCACACAGTTAGCATGCTAGCTTAGCTGATTTGTCACGAGCACGTAGCCATTTTCAAAGTTATTCTGTGAGGCAGAGGAGGTGACCGCTAAACTGCGTCTGTGAACACATACTGATGCTCAGTGTCTGCGGAAACGGCTTTAATCGTCCTTCATAATGTGTAGCGTTAGCTGTTTAGCATGCTAACATTACGGCCTCCGTGTGGTGCGTTCTCGTTCACTGGGAATAAACAACATCGTATCAAAAGTCGAGGCTGAAGATTTCTTTTAACATCGACAACAGCGCACAGATGTGGACTGGATCATAATTATCATTGTTGTTATAATTCATTATTATTTCTGGAAGTAAAACCGTCCTTAAATGAAGAATTCAGGAAGTTCTTGAAGTCAATTCGGATCCCTGGGTCAGGACCGTTACCGTAATACTAAATATTAATATAAAGCATTGCTGTTTCCAAACGAAACGAGAGCGAGATTAACTCTACATATAAACTAATTAACTCTATATATTAAATCTGTATACGTATATTCTGGCTCGCTATCCTCACCGCTCGCTTGTCATTGAACGCAGCACAACAACCTTCTTAGCACTAGCTAACGCGCAGCTACCTCCAGCAGCCCGTTAACGTCACGTACTTAGCCTGGGTTGAGAGATGTAGTTTCGGGTCACAGCCTGGGTGTGCGTCCTCGCAGCTGCTGCCAAGCCGTTGATGTCCATCGCCCTGTTTGCCACCAGCGCCGTCATTGTCGGATAGAGACACAGACCTGAGAAAGCTGACGCTACGATGTGCTTTGCTAACTGCTGCTGAAGAAGATGAGTGGATGAGTGACAGCAGAGCGCCGGTCATGTGACTCTGAGGAACCGGATGTTTGATGAAGCCAAGCGAGGGGCGCGCATGTTGTGCCCGCGCATGACGGTGAGTAGGGTACTTAATCATATTTATAAATCATAATGTGTAAATGTGTCAGATTCCATAACAATACGCACCTGCATACAGGCAGCTGTCTGTAATATGAAAAGCCATAAGCTGATCATGTACATGAAGTTATGAGGAGGATGTTGGTAAAAATATGATGAACATTATCCTTTTCTTTTATCATTTATTCTTATTTATTTGCTGACTGTATTTGGCAGCCAGATCAGGCACCACAGTACACATTCTGACTTGTCATCTTTAGATGACGTATGAAAATATCATCCATAAAATAGGCCTAGGCACTGTCAGAGTGGCCAGCATTTCACACTCCAGCTTCAGCAAGCTCAACATGAACATGCATTCATCAAATATGACTTTCTAATCCACAGAGCAACACGCAGTTTAGACGCTTTTCACAGAAATCAAGCCACAACAATCAGCACACAAACACAAAGCACTTACAAGTTATTCTATTGATAATTCTAGTTCTATCAATGATCAGCTTGCTCTCCATGTTTTCATAGGGTTGAGTTGAGTCTTAATGATTTATTGGTAGTTCAAATTAGTGTTGAAATAACACTCAATTTTGCATTCAGCTGGTGCTACAGCATTCATAAATGCAAGTTATGTTTAATATTAAATGTAACATTTCGATAAACATACACCTTACCTCTGTGAATAGCCAGTGATCCGCAGCAGGGGCACGCAGGGTTTAAGTCTCCTGTGGCAGGGTACATCCTGGACAGTGTTAGCACATATAAACAGTGACAGTTAAGTTGTTCTATAAACATTAAAGTATGCTTTTGTCATGACAACTGTCACATTATCAAGTAAATTAGAAGATGTGGAATTCAAGCACTGATACTTAATATCCTTAATACCTGTGACTATATATTTTCACATACTGTCACAGTAACTGCCAACTTCCCTAATCTGTTTCTCTGAGTTTGCTCTGGAAGGCTTTTATTGTGAAATATCTGTTTGTGTTATATTCTCTCTCTCTCTCTCTCTCTCTCTCTCTCTCACTCACACACACACACACACACACACACACACACACACACACACACACACACACACACACACCAACACAATGTCCTGGTGAGTGAAGTGTTGAGTGACAGGTAAAATGGCATGATTGCACACATTTTCCCCTTAAAAACTCTTCGTTTCCTGTTTTCTCATTTTTGATCCATTCTCATTTGACGCAGCATGTTCTGCACAATAGCTTGTAAGCGACTGTTTGAAGATGATTTTGAACTATGCCCCCCGCACAACCAACACACTGGCAGTTACGCATCACATAGAGATACACACAGCTTTCTGATGGTGGAAAAGCACTACAGATTGAAGTGGTAAGCACTGCTGTGGTGAGGCTGACGGCAGCCCCTAGAGAGCTCATCCAAATGTTTCAGGCCGCATGCAAAAAATAGCAAATTAATGCTAGTGAAGAGCTTCTGCCTACAGGAGCAGTGCCCTCATTTTAGAAAAGCCTTTTTTTCCCCAGAGTCTTTTATGATGAGTTCACAGGGGTATGATTTCCCTCAAACTCCTCAGATCCAACTAACAAGGCAAGTAGGTATCATAATATTCATGATTTATTTTGTATGCCTTCTGTTGTTGTTGTTAAAGGGCTCACACAGCGTCCTAAAGAGCATCAAATTTAGTAGTTCTACAGCACACTAGGTACCACATCCAGATAATGGGCTATGCTAGGCTATACTATGCTATGCTAAGCTACATTACATTACAGTATGTTGTATGCTACATGCTTATGTTATCCTGTGTTATGCTATTCAATGCTATGAATAATTTAGATACACTGAACAAAAATATAAACACAACACTTTTGTTTTTGCTCCCATTTTTAATGAGATGAACTCAAAGATCTAAAACATTTTCTATATACATAAAATAACCATTTCTCTCAAATATTGTTCACAAATCTGTGTAAATCTGTGATAGTGAGCATAGTGGCATATCAAGATGCTGATTAGACAGCATGGATATTGCACAGGTGTGCCTTAGGCTGGCCACAATAAAAGGCCACTCTAAAATGTTCAGTTTCTTTTTTTTCTTTTTTGTGTGTGGGGGGGGGGGGTCAGAAAACCAGTCAGTATCTGGTGTGACCACCATTTGCCTCACGCATTGCAACACATCTCCTTCACAGAGTTCAGGTTCAGATCAGGTTGTTGATTGTGGCCTGTGTCCTCTTCAATGGCTGTGCCAAGTTGCTGGATATTGGCAGGAATTGGAATACGTTGTCATATATGCAAATCCAGAGCATCTGTGCCATCCATAACATGCGCCTGCCCAAACCATAACCACACTGCCACCTTGGGCCACTCGATCCACAACACTGACATCAGAAAACCGCTCACCCACACAATGCCACATACTCTGTCTGCCCTGAACAGTGAAAACCGGGATTCATCCGTGAAGAGAATATTTGAGAAAAATGGTTATTTTGTGTATGTAGAAAATGTTTTAGATCTCTGAGTGGATCCCATCAAAAATTAGAGCAAAAACGTATCATATTTTTTTGGGGTGGTGATTGGTTTGCGGAACGTGACGTGGGGCTCCGGTTTCCTAAAAGTTGAATCTGGCTCGACTTCTCTCCCGCATGCCGGTGCGTTTATTTTGTGGCAACCTCTGCGTTGGAGGCTGCCGGTGCCGAAACGCACAACCCCCACTGAAATGAACTGAAAGACCACCAGTTTTGCCACAGTGCCTGATATTGTCTGAACCCCTGCTAAGTCAGTTCCCCTGTAAGCTCTACAGGACCTTTTAGCCTTTTTTAGTTTATTGTTTTGCTTTTCATGCACAGAAATGAGTATTTAGATTCAGTCTCACTGGTCATCAACCTCGTTTGCAGCATGAATAGGCAGCGAAAAAGCTCTTTTACAATGAAAACGCACTGGCACATACTAGTGTTAATCAGGTCTTTCGACTAATGTGTATATTCTAGGGATGTAATGGTTAGCGGTATTGGAGTAAATATCTGTGAAATTTTACGTGATTAAAAATTACAGCTTATGTTTAAACTAATCTCATTATCTCAGGAGATTATCGGGATATGTAATAACAGCCTCATCCAAGTCTCGCAAGCGACTCACGATGAAGGCGTGAATGCGTAGCTTGTAACGTAGGTATCAAGAATGAAAGCATGGCAGAAAGTGCTGGCAGCATGCAGGAAATTAAAAGGACGAAATCTGAGGTCTGGGCGTATTAAGAATGCAATTAAGAATATCGTGATAATATCGTTAGCCGTGATAATCTGGTCACTATAATCGAGATGTCAAATTTTCCATATCGTTACATCCCTAGTCTATTCATTTTAGTATATTATTTATTAGTTTAGTCAAGTAAAACGTTTGGCTTGTATTTGTATTGTTTACATCATATCATCACTTTTTGAGTTATTTCAATCTATCGCAAGGTTAGTGTGAAAGGCACTGTTTTCTCACATAGTGTTCATGTGACTGCTCTGTGCTCTGCATTTACAAACTCTGGCTGTATGTACAGGTCTGCTCACCTGCAGCATTATGCAGCCACCTGCAACTCATTCAAAAACTGGACTCACTTACTTGTTCACTAGCATACTTTTTTATTGTCTGGGTTCAGCTTGAGAGGTGAGGCTGAATCTAAATCAGATAATGCAGTGATGTGTTTTTTAGTGCAAAGTTTTGACCATCGACATTCATCCTGAAATGTATAAACTCCTTCCAATAGCAACAACAAAAGATAACTGACAGAAAGTTAGGTTGACATTACACATACAGCAGCTGATGATGTCATGTTAGCTTACCTTTTCACAGATATCAGCATGCAGTCTGCACAGTGTGTTCCTGCTTTTTTGTTGCTGTTTAGATAGGTCAAGCAGCTAAATAAACTTCTGTTCAAGGAGAATGTTTTAGGAACTGCAGTGTCTCCGTCAGATGATTGCAGATCACTGAACAAACTTAGCATTAAAACGGTAATTCATTAATTTGTCCATGTTGTCCAGGTTAGAGGTTACTCTTTATTCAGAATTTGTTTTAATCTTGTTTTAGGTTTTGAAAAAATGGTTGTTATTTTTCATCATAGTCTCAACTCATAAAATTCTGTACTCCACCTGTACAGCAGCAAACAGCAGACATCGTTAGAGAACAGCCGCTGAACAGAGTGGAGCATGTAGTAGCTAAAGAGACTTTTTTTTTTACTTTTTGATATCTGGTGGAAACCGAAATATAGGAAAAAGCTGAATGGGTATTAAAATTATAGTTATAAAATGTACCATGCATTATTGTAGAACAAAGTCATTGTTAAAAGTTTAACATTAAAAGTAAAAATTTCGTGTGGTGGTTTGGATCTGGAGGGGAAAAAAAATCTCTTTCAGTGAGTCATTCTGTTGGTGCTCCATGCTATCACATTAGCAACTTGGTTGGTAGTAGTCTTGTTGGTCAAAGTTAGAAGTCTGACCTAAGTAAAACAAAGTTGTTAGTCCTTTTATTAAATGTCTGCCTGTAGTAGTAGTCTGCTGTAATTTAAATATTTTGAAATGAATCCTGTATTGATGTAGACTTGAAAAAAATGTGATCCTGTCCTCATATTGGGGATGTGCACTTCCAGGTGCTGAACAATGTTAGTAGTATTTGTGTCGAAGTCCAACTTTCACTCCTTCTAGCTCCATTTTGGTCTCCACCACCTCCTGAGAAAAATAACTGTCTCTTTAGCGGCTAAATGTTCCACTATGTCTGTGTCTGCAATAGTGTATCATAATTGGGACCTTCACCGGGCCTGGTGCAAATATTTTTTTGTGGCTTCACGAGTGCAAATGCTTGTGTACACACACACACACACACACGCATGCATAGAAGAAACACAACCTCACAGACAGTTGCTACATCACCATGGAGAGACTCACCATACAACTCCTATCCTGAAAACCCAGTTAGAACCTGTCAGTGCAGGGCAACAGAACTGAAGTCAGAGAAGTGTTCAAATGTACCTGCACATTGTCTCAATGACAATAAAGTTGTATTTCATTGAAGTAGAATGGAATCACCAAAGTCCTGCTTATAGACAAAAATATATGACATCCACAGTGATTAATGTGAATTAATGGAGTTAAGCCAGGCCAGGCCCAGCTCGGCTATTAGTGTCTGCTGTTTGGTTCTGGGCAGGTAGTGTACTGTGTACTACAGTACTTAGTACAGTGAGTTTATCTGAAGCCAAAACACTGAGCTCAAAGAGACTGAAACATTCTATAGAGCTAATGAGATTTGCATCTTCAGGTTGATCACCACAAAAAAACTTTTTTACATTTGATCATTGTTAAAATAAAAATATTCCTAATGCAGCTTTAAATAGGATTTCTTCAATGAATGAATAATCAAGCAAACAGAATGAATGTGCATGCACGTGCTAGCACTACTGTACATAATATATATTATTTTACTTTGTACAAAGTACTATTTTGTATTTATTCTGTGTAGCCATTGATAACATTGTTGGAATTGTAAAAGCAACATGAACATATCTTTGTCTTCTAAACTGAAAAGTGTGTGCCAAAACAATACAGTAGTAAGAGTGTTGCAGCTGTAATTAAACATTGTAGTATTTCAACATTTGGAAATTAGGGTTATTGCGTGGCTTTATGGGAAGCGCTTTACTGAATACACAAGTGGAACCTTTGCTTTTGAGGACTTTCCGCTCCCTTCACTGCTTTGATGACTTAATGGGATTAATTATTCTTTGAGGAAACAGAGTGACTAAGCTGTGCAGGTTTTTCACAGGCCTGAGATGCCAAGAGGGGAATCCTGCAGATTCTTAGCAGTGCACAGCTTAATTTTGCTAGACCAGTGTGCCAAAAGAGGGTTGCTTCTTCAGACTTGTTAGCGCATTAATCCGCCGCTTTCCTTCATGGCACAAAAAGGACAAGGCCAAGGAAAAAGCTATATATATATTAAAAACAAGACAGGATGTAGCCTTTCTTTCACTTCCCAAGAGCTTAAAAACCAGACCATGTGATGGGAGAAAATGTGTTGGTGGTCTGCAGCAATGACAGCCCTGTGCATTCACACACACACACACACACACACACACACACACACACACATACACACACAGGCATGCACACTCTCTAACTGAAACCCCTCACTTATACAAAAACCCCAGCCTTCCTTCTAATTGGACCTAGGGTAAGGGGAGAGAATGGATGGGGGTGGCTATGGGGAGTGGAGAGGGGGCAGGAGGCGTAAATGTGACCTCTTTTTTTTCCTCTGGGGAGATTCCCAAGACACAGTGGGGAGGATTTTTTCCTTTGGGTCTGCTCACAAAAGAGCCTCAGTTTTCTCTGTTACTGGACAGTCCCTGAATTTCTACTGTGATTATCCAGAGGGGACAGAACTAAACTCAGAACAGGACAGAAAATTGTCTAAATGTTACAAACATACTTCATCTTGCAGTTGTATCTTTGTAAACCACGATATGCCACAGTGCTGTGTTCTCTTCCCCCTAAGTTCATGTATTGCTCTGAAGTCCATTTCTTCTGCTCACAAACCACTTCAATAAAGGTTGGACTGCAACACTGTTACTGATGTAAATGTATATAAGTAATATCAGCAAAATATTTTTTAATTGAAATAATACTTAAAGTATTAACAGTATACATTATGTGTTCTAATGTTGTAGCTGGACTGGTCACAGCAGAGCTTTAACCATTTAAAATATTGTAGGGCAGCGTTGGGGTTAATCTTTAACAATGCATCATGTTTAATAAGCTGATCATATGTTTTATATGTAAAATATTAATCTGCAATCTCTTATTTTCATATACAGTGTTATTATGTGTGTTTGAATAAGGACTTCAGGGACAGCATTGTTCTCTTAATGGTGAATGAACCACAACTCTGCCACGGCACACCGGCACACCACAGTGCAGGCCCCGCCCCCCAAAAACTGAGGAAATATGCAAAAGCTGAGAAAAGGTTAATTATTGAAAAAAATATCTTAACGACTAATTTTTTCCACATGGCTAATAGGCTAATAATTAAGACTGTGAAATGTGATTGAATTTTTGGTCAAATAGTATGAATGATATTTCTGGCATGTATAATAATTTACAACAATCTAGTAAATTACACATTATGATGAGATTGGTTCTTTTCCATAATGACTGTCCAACAGGAGGAAAATGCTGTAATTTTAATGCCCTGCCTTCAAATATAGATGAAATGATTTTTCTCACCTTAAAAACATGCACCACCATGGCACTTTTCAGGGCTAATTGTCATATTCTGGTTCCTTATCAGGTGACAACAACCTGTACTAATCGGAAGCAAAAAGGTAAAGTAAATCTCACCGCTGCTTGTAAAGCTAAATGTTGTGATCTCATGGTCTTCATGATTGAAGATGAGCAAATAAACGTTTGAGTCAACTCTGTCATCTAGATAAATCCAAACTGTAAGCATCTGTAGTATTTTTAAAAATCGAGTCCCATCTCACATTCTCCACTAGTTGCTGTACCATTTCAGGCAAATATGAAATTAATTAATTACATTTTTTTTTCAATTAATTAATACTTAATCTGCTTTAATTAATTTTGAAGCTAACATGTCCATTGTTCTCTGATTCCAGCTTCATGTGAGGATTTACTGCTTTTCTCTGCTCAGCTCTTTGTAAACAGAAAAAACAAAATGCGTGAAGACGTCACTTTGAAAATGATAGCAGACATTTTCTCTGTTTTCTGACATTCTATAGAAAATAATGAAATAAATGAAATAATTAGTTATCGCCCTCTTTTTGTTCACATCATGACTAGTGGTAACTCTAACTGTTTTTTTTAAACTTGTCATTCCAATTTGTAATGCTACTATTAATAATTTGACTTTTAACCAGAAATTCTACATTTCCCTCCACTTCAGTCAAAAATGAGTGGTAATAATTACCTTGTAAGTCATATTACCAAAAATAGTGAAAAAGAACTGTGAGGAGCATACACATCAGGCCGTGGTGTGTGAGGTATAATAGTCATGAAATTTATCACAACTTGATTCATAGCAACATGTATGAAATAAAAATGAAAAACACACCTGTCTTTGTCTGTAGCCATATACATAATATATATGCACATTTGTACCACACATTTCACAAATTTCAAGATATTTCACGACAACAGCACCAAAGAGCTTTTGATTGATTCCTCAAGCCCACTAATACATTCATTCATTCATTATTTTCCAGATATACTAATAATCTATTAATTACAGAAGATAATAATTTACAATAAAATAACAATTTTAAGGTACATTTCTCATTTCCAGTACTTTTATACTACAATAATTCCACTCAGTCTCCACCATGCATCAGTCTTCTTAAATCTTTTATGAGGGCTGTGAATTTTGAAAATTTCACACTGGGAGGAAAGGTTATTCTATTGTCTTAATGATTGAAAAACCTGTTACCTTGTAGTATTCAACAAAGCAAGCAGTTTACTAAGGCTGAAAAGCTTTTCTCCAGGAGTCCCCCCTCATTCCTGCACTTAGCTCCAGCGTGGAATAGAAAATGTACACCAAAACTCTTGAGTAGTCACAGTGATATTAAAATCACAGACAAAGAAAATCAGGTACTGCATCTTGACAAAAATGCCACAAAGTAAAGATTTTGTTGTAAAATGTTAAAAATCCCTGGGCTGGTGTTTAGCTCAGTTGGTAGAGTATCCGCAGCATGTACAAAAGCTCAGTCCTTGCTGCAGAAGCCCAGGGTTCAAATCTGACCTGTGGCTCTTTCCCGCATGTCATTCCCCATCTCTCTCTCCATACATTCCTGTCACTCTTCAGCTGTCTCTATCAAATAAAGCTTGAAAAAGGTAAAAAAAAAAAAAAAAATCCCCACCAAACCATAGAGAAAACAACACTGAACAATTGAACCATCGTACTGTATGACAACACCTTCTCTGGATTATGTTTTGGTTGGGTCCAAACTTAATACAAACGGATATACAAAGATCTTTTTGTAGGCTGAATTTTTGTGAGGCATCTGCATGAGCAAATGCGTTGGGTTTCCTGCTGTGACCTTCAAACAGAGGCATTTTTTCTACTCCAATTTAGTGTTTTAAATTGGCCTTGCTTGTTCATTCATAATGCTGCATTTTCATTTTTTTATTTGCTGATTGGATCTCACAAACTCGGCTTTCTTTCTCTACATCTACTTACTGCAGTGACATGCATCTACCCAACACGATCAAATAATAAAACACAATTTAGAAATGTACCATCACTTTACACTTTTTGTCACCAATCCTATACTTCCTGCTATACACTATACCACTTCTTTTGGAGCGACAGAGCTTTTGTGATATGAAGCAGCCATATTCTCTGGGCCCCTTTGTATATTGTTATTTTGAATGAATAGATAGGACATTTGTTTCACAGAAACCCAAAGGCTATCAGTAATCACAGAGTGTGTCTCTGTATCAAAGTCCTATATGAATATTTTGTGCAAAATCTTTCCCCTGCCACCCTGTCTTTGTTAGTTTGTAGGTCTTTGTTTTCTTCCTGGTACAAGGTGCCAGATGTGCAACTGGAATACATGAACTGCTGCAAAACATGACACAGACAGATGAAAGAGCATGAGCAAAAACCAAACAAAGACAGTAAAAGCCGAGAGAACAACCAGAACATGTCCAGAGGAAACATGAATCCATCTATGTAAAAACAAAGCATCATTCCAGAATTTTCTTGTCCATGGATTCTTTCCCATTGGTCCGCGAATAAGGCTCAAAAGCAGAGGAGCTCAAGTAGCGGGCGGAAAGTTCTTGCAGGTTGCCGGCAAGCGAGCCAGCCATGGACAGGGTGTTGGAGGAAATGCGGGTGGCGACACCGCTGAGTAAAGACGGCATGGGAAAGCTGAAGAGGCTGTGTGCTGCCGGTGAGCTCTGCAGGCCTGCCACTGTTCCTGAGCTGGTGACGGCAGGTAGAGGAGGACTGCTGCCCGCTGTGCCGGTGCTGCCACCACTGCTGCTGCTGCTACTACTGCCGTTGCTGGCCATAGCCATGGAGGGAGGACGCAGGGCAGAGCCCAGTGTGCCACTGCCGCAGTGGGGCAAGAGGCCCGGCAGGCCTGGAGGCGTCAGCAGGCGACCCTGCTCAAGCAGTCTGAGGACACTGCAGGTCGCTGCAGTTTCTGAAACCACTGAACGCAGCTCTGAGTCCTTCCCCTGGTCCTTCTTCTGCTTAGTGCGCCGGTTCTGGAACCAGACCTTCACCTGGAGAGAAACACAGATGAGAGAAAGCCCTTTAGTGACACATGCTAAATGTAGTATGTAATATACTTCATGTGCAATTACATTATAATTGAAATAGTCAAAACAGTATTACTTTATAATGTTGGTGGAACAGTACAGGAATTCACATTGACTGAGGCCAGTGATCATAATCTAATGATCTCAGGATAATTGCATCATGAGACATATAACTCTTAGTCCACACAGATTAATTTGCTTGCTTTTACTCAACACCTGTTCTGAAATCCCCCAACCAACATGCAGATCAGAATAATGTGTAGTAGCTGTATATGCAGACACACAGACACACACACACACACAGGTGATGATTATAGACGTCTCTGATGACAGGCAGCAAGTAAATTTTATAGAACTTATAGATGGCCTTTCATCTGTAAACCGCTGCTTAACATCGTCAGGCACTTACACGACAAGAGAGTCATGCACAATTCACATAATCATCATTTTATTTATTTTTGATTGTTTTTGATCATAATACAACTTTTTGGTATGATGTTATTTATTAAACATTTATTTGAGATTGACAGGGAATTAATCACCAATAATTTTGATAATTAATTAGGTAATTGATTGTTTAGGTCAATTCTGGAGTGATCAAGCATTTGTTTGAGTCTTGAGAAATCCGCCATATAAAGATGTGATCTTGTGCTCTGGGGGAGTGTCCACACTATTTTTATTTTACAGATGAAACAATTCATTTTGAATAGGAAATCAAATGACATATTAACTGGTACTTTTGCAGCCTTAATTTGACTGACACAATGACAACATCTGATAGGGTATTCCTATAGATTCCAGTGTGTGTGTACACACACACACACACACACACACACACACACACACAACATATATATATATATATATAATAGATATAATAATATATATATATTATATATATATAAACAGTGTCCCCTGTATTCTGGAAAAATACAAGAGCAAAAACAAGAGCACCAACCATGTAATATAACACTTACCAAAGTCATTCATCTGACTCAACGGATCCATTTAGTTATTCTGTTTCACATCATCTTTTTAATTCAATTAATGTCCAAACTGGAACAAATGCAACCTTTTCTATCTAATCACATCTCATTACTTTCATATGGGACAAAATGTAAACATATCAACCAACAGCAAGCCTACTCAATGCTACTGCTAGTCCAATCACATCTGAATATTTTTCCTTCACTACAGTAGGTGGTTTAACTATTCAGTGGTTGCTAACAACCATTTCATGCCCTGAGAAGAATCCCCGCCGCTCAATATTTTCTGTTTGCAACGTGAAGTCTGCTCAGAAGGAACAACTTGTTCATTTTAGAGGTTACATTTTCAGTGTGAAGAAAACAACAAGGTGAAGCTGGTAGAGCAAACAAAGATGATTAGGTGTGCACACAGCAAATGGCCTTATTGTAACAACCTTTGAGTGCCAGAGAAGAAAATGTTAATTTCACCACGTTGTCATTAAAAGGCATTTCATCAGGACAACAAGCAGACATTGGAAGAAAATTCTGAAGCCTTTGTCCTGTCTAAATAGGGGGCAAAGGTTGTTTTCTATATAACCTCTATGTGAGCAAAATAACATCTTTGCACACTTAATTAACTTGTTTTGAATTAATGTAAAAAAAGAAAAAAAGAAAGAAAAGCAGCAATTGTGTCAATCAAATAAAAAAGGGAAATAATAAAACATTTAAAATGTAAAAAGATTTTTTTTTTTAAAAACAAGTAAAATTGACATAGCTGTTAAAAGCAACAGTGACCTTGTTGTACATCGACAAGCAGATTGAAGTTGTCGGTTGTGAGAAAAGCTTGACCTTGAGTGGAGGTCTGCAAGAGCCATATTGAGAGTCACAACGCATTAGCACCAAAGACCACGCCGACGGCTCCGTTAGCCGTTTTGCACATTTTCTAAAATAAATAAATAGATGAATGAAACTCCAGCTGAAAATAGACCAAAGCTTTGAAGCAGGCGAACAGGGTTTCCCTTAAATCCAAATCACACTCTCTATGGGTGACTAGGTGACTTGCTTTGGAATGTGGTCTCAAACTCAAAGACTCAATGCAGTTCACCCACAGCGGACATTGCATGACCCACAACTGACCCCACACGTATGACATGAGCAAATCCGTGCGTTTTCATTTAAACAGCCTCATGTAGTAATTTCAAACACTCTGCAAGCTATATCAACACTGCATTTGATTTATTCATACACACAGACCAAAATATTTCTGCGATATAAATCCATATTCTAAATGCAAAGTGGGTCACACCAGGACTCAGATACAAACACTGAATTAGAATCTAGAAGCACTCCTAAATAAACTGACAGGTGTATGACTATTAATACTCAGCAACAACTGTAAGTTCTTCATTATTACTGATGCCATTAAAGGTTTGACACTGTTTGTACAACAGACTTTTAATAATGATCAGCTGTGAAACAGAATCATTATTTCCTTCCACACAGACTCTGTAATTATGTTTGTGAGTTTACTTCTTTAAATGATACAGACTTTATCATTTATTTGTGTCAGGGCTTAAATTAGATTAGATTTGTAAATTCACCGTCTGTGCCAGTTGTCCTAAAAGAGCGTAAGTTAAAATAGATGATAGTGTTTGGTGTAGAGGAAAAAGCATTCAATTTACACTGAGCGTTATTGCTCTTTTACTTCAAAATAAAAGCATCCATCATGTCTTTTCCACAGTTGCTTTTCCACTTTGCTTGTAGGTACAGTTCTAATGAATACACACCTGAGTTTCAGACAGACTGAGCTGGCGGGCCAGTTCTGTCCGTTCCCTCCCGACCACATACTGGCACCTCTGAAACTCCATCTCTAACCGGTAGAGTTGCTCTGCCGTGAAGGAGGTTCGGGTTCGCTTGGGCCGGTCCAAATCCAAACCCTTGGGCAGGATGATCTCTCGGATAGAACCTTTAGCATCTATGACAAATGAGCACTTTACATTAACAACAATGGGACAAGTAACAATTCAACAGATACATGCAACATATTCCTCACATGTTAAGGTAATTACTAATTAGAAATAATTGTCATCATTATTATCATTACAATTGTTATTATTATTGTCATTATTATTAAAAGTAGCACAGTAATGGAGGTGCTAAGAATTCATAATCAGTCAAATTCAGATTTAATTTAGAGTCGTCTTTATATTTTAAAAATGTGTATTTGGAAAAAGTGCAACTTTGACACAAATACTGTGTGTTTAAAATATGACCGTATGTTTGAAGAAAACAGAACAGATACATTTACATGTCTACAAAGTCTGAACAAATATGTACAAATAATAAGATAATAAAAAATACATTAAAATATATTCAATAAATATTGTCAGAAATATGTTGTGCTTCACTTGTGTGATCCATAATAACAAGAGAAAACAATGGGTGCCAGACTCTTTTAAAAATAATTTTTGAAACTAGTATTTACTAGACTATAATGACTTGACTATAATTCCAAATCATGCTAGATAAAAGTGGTTGCAGTACTGTAAAAAATGAATTAGTTTTTTTTTTTTTTTTTTAATTAAGAAACAAATAAATATTAAATGATGGATGTCTAATAAAAATGTTTCTATTAAAAACTATATCTATATTTTAGGTATGCTGCTCTGTCTGATTATATCATATGTAACTAGCTCTGTTTTCATCAAGTTATATATATAGTTTGTTTTCATACACTCCCAGTGTTGGGCCAACACTGCATGAAGGAAATTACATAAATTACTTCCTGAGCAATTGACTCTCATACACACAATTCCACGATTTGTTGATAATATAAATATCTATAAAAACAAAGGGCTTTCTCCTTCCTATTTCTAGTTCATAATTTTAATATTTATCACCCATAAAATGTAATGCAGTGCATACAGAATAGGCATTTCCTCCAAAAATACATTAATAACTTATCATAAATAATAGTAATAATAATAATAACCACAAATGAGCTTGCACACATTTGAATTTACCCCAGGGACATTAAACATAAGTAGCTTAACATTAGCACATTTAATATTAAGTGTGAAATCTGGAGAAAGATTTAGCTCGTCATAGTGTTGATAAAAATGAAGAAAAAAAAAAGATAATCTCTGCAGCTCCTGCAATATGGCTTAGAATTAAAGACATGTTTCTTTACTAACATTTGGCATTTTTCATGACAAATAATTGAGTTTATTAGTTTATTTCTATGTTTCTATATTGTGCTGATAGTAAAATAATTCTCAGAGGTCATTCTCTTGATTTTAAATATGCTCCATAAATGAAAATGTAATAGACAAATTGTCATCATAATTATTTTTTTTGAAGGTTACTTTTTGCTATTAACTTTGACTTAAAGTTATGTATAATTCTCCTAATTAAAAAATAATATATATGAATGGTCAGCTTTCTCTCTGTGTATCAACACCCACTGATGTCTGACTGACTGACAAAGGCTGCATTTTTCTAATTTGTTCTTGTAGATACTCTCATATTCCTAAAAATGCATGTAATATATATATATGAATATATTTCCTCAGAATAATATGTATGATCTGAAGTATGACAGTGAAGTTCTAAAAACAAACAAAAGAAAGAGCACAAGCGTTACCTCTGACTAGTATTCTCCGACAGTAGTCCGGGTCCCCCGAGCTTCCCCTGTTCTTCTCGCAGTTGTCCATGGTCCCAGAGGGGGAAAAGGAGTCCTGCTGCTCCTTGAGGAAGCTTTTGGACAAGCTTCCCTGGGAGTCCTTGTCATCTTTCCCCTTCTTTAGTCCATTCTTCAGCCCCATCCCTTCCGTCTCTTGGTTGTACCTGACCTCCATGCTCAGTTTATCCTCTTGGACCTGCAGCTTGTTCGCCTCTTTTTTCCTTTGTCAGGTGAAAAAAAAAAAGATTACGGAGAACACTGTGCACCAGATCGCCTGGACACTGTAGGTTATAGTTTCAAAACAGCACCTTTCAGCAGGGCAGAGTCAGCTATCTAATGTTTGGTGAAATACTTCAGTCGCCCGACCAAGGAGCCCTATTATCACTGACCAAACTCCCTTGCCCAATGATCATGGACTTCTCAGTGAAACTCAAACAGTAATTCAATGCCCTCCTTTCCTCGTTACATAGACATCAGGCTGATAGATGATCTCCAAATAATCAGAGCCATGGATGCGCACTCGCTGTTGCAATTGATTACGGTAATTTTGTTGCCTCCACATTTGCGTAACCTCATGAATACACTAAATTGTTTGGGGAAATAGATCAGGTCTTGATAGAGGGGTTAGCTTGTCCTGTCCCCCTCAGTTTACCTGCTCTCAGCCTAGAGAATCAAGACAAATGATTGGTCTTGTCTCGCAACCAAGCGTCCCTGAACCCCACATGAACGCACACAATCACAGGGGTACGACTCTTCCAGCCCTAAAAAAAGTTCCCGGGTGCTTCATTCTTCCATCCGCAGAACACAGATAGAGTTTTTCCCCCTGACTTTTCATAGCACACCTGATTGCCACAGCATGTCAGCGAACTTTGATCCCGTTTTTCCCCTTTGGCTCTCTCACTAATCAACAGAATTCTGCAATGTGCGGATTTCACCACTATGCCATTGCAAGAGCAAGAGACACTGGGAGAGAGCCAGAAAAAGGGAGAGAGAGACAGTTGAAAAGGATAACGAACAAATCCACGTCGTTCAAAATTTATGAAGGCAATGACCCAGCTGTGGAACTACACCGTGCTCTGCTTTAACAGGAATTGTGCTGGAGTTTCCTGTGTTGTCCTGTGCTCATTCAGAAAGCTAAGTAGTGCAACCCAGCGAGGTCCAGCCGCTAATGCCACATTCTTCTGTATTCAAATGACTGCACCCCAGAAGCCATCTTCAGCTCTCATAATCTTAACCTGCACTTTTGAAAAAGACAAAAAAGAGGAACAAAACTTATCATTAATGCTTAGGCTACCTACTCTCTCTCTCTCTCTCTCTCTCTCTCACTCACTCATGCATACCTCTGGGATGGCCCCTACCTTTCTCCACCACTCGCCTTCCAGCCCACTACCCACCCACCCAACCACCAACTCTTAGCTATTTTCATTGTCAGTGCAACAATATCTCTGAACACAGCAGTGGCCAGTAATCCAATAAGACCATTGATTAGGCCACAATGAATCAATTCAAATCTGTGGCCTAGTGCAAGGAGCATTCTCTTGCCCTTCTTGTCACCTTAGCTGGCCAGAAGCCCTCTTCAAGCTGCCCCCCTCCCTGAGTGCCATTCATGCCTTTATGGGAAACAGAGAGGAAAAGGAGTGAAAGATGGCAATTATCTAATTGGACTATTAACAAACAATTCTGCGAGTGTGGCTGCCCGGCAGCAGTCTCGGGGTGGGTTTAAGGGCTGCATGTTGGACTAACTTTATTCACTTAGTGTTTGGGGGGCTGTTGCTTCGAGTGAGGCAGGATCCATTGTTTGAGAAAGGTAAAAAGGAGGCTAAAAAGCGACTAAAGGGGACCTGGGCTTCTCAAGCTGTGCTGCAGAGCCCCAGCCTGGGAAATAGATTGAGGATGCAGCATCTTGGCCTCTCAGCTGCACACAATGGAAGAAGAGGAGAAAAGACTGGTGTGTTCAGTTTCAAGATGCCCCAAAGTATCACACACTCAGCACTGCAGTTTGCAAAGAATACTGCATGTGTACTGCATGACAGAATGTACGGCATACACATTTTCCCATGGTGACTTACCAACACAGTGTTTCAAGTGATTATGATTCTGTGATTTTTGGACTTTTAACTGTTGATGTTTTGTAATTTGTAAATTATACACACTGACACATACATTGCAGTGCTGTCCTATGGAAATTTTTTATTATATGTTAAACAGCAGAAATAACTACTGACTCTATTCCAGGGTTCACTAGGGAGGAGAGATTTCCGAGTCTCCACTTGTAGATAAAGATTTCCTCCAGGAGGCACCCTGGATCTGTTGAGATCTACACGCACAACAAAAGGGTTGCATATTGTACCAGAAAGTGATCCTATGGCGTGTACCACAGCTGAAACCTTTTTGTGCCATAAAGACCATCTGCCAGTTTTAATACTGCTCAAAATGACCAGTACAAAACAAAAAGGGAAAACATCCTAATGTTTCATTTGTTGACTGCCGCGAGAAGGTGTGCTCATAAAAGTTGCTAAGCTTTGTTTGCCAGATATGTCACTAAACCCACAGCCTTTGGCTGGTGTCGACCTGTTACAATTGCTCTGCGTGACCTTGTTCATTGTGCCAATTTAAAATAGCTGTCTTTGGAGAAATTGTGGAGACAGTGACTTCAGAAAACCTAAATCAGGTGGATTCAAGTGAGTGATGACACGATGGGTTTTGATTTAGTCACATGGTGATGGTTAAAGCACAATATGAACTGAGAAAGTGAGGAACTTCAGGGAGGAGCTCTGTAGCAAATGACAACCAGGCACACAGACAGCTGCTTACAGTCTAAATGGACCCAGGTGACGGTAGTTCCCCTGTAGCTGGTCAGAATATGGAGATGCAGGGCTGCCACCTCTCACACACTGACCATCAGATTCATGCAGATATTTTTTTTTTTTTATGAGTGTGTTACTATGGATATGAGGTTGCTCTATGACAACTAAGAAAATGAAACACATCAATGTATCCCCCTTTTGCAAATTGTTAAAAATCCACTGACATTACTATGGTAAATAAACACACCAATGGATTCAATAATTTTTCCATCAAAACATGTTTGTCAGTGTGTGTGTGTGTGTGTGTGTGTGTGTGTGTGTGTGTGTGGTAAAATATCTGCTTCTCAGTTCCTTTTCAAAAATTTATATGTTAGCAAGGTAGCTAGCTAGCATTAATTATTCTGTTTCCATTTGTAGTGACCAATCACTTTGTGCAGGCTTTGGTTGCAGCAGTCCATGTGAAACATATCAGCCAAATACAATGTCAGATCTCATCAGCTTTTTATTTCCTTTTTATCTGCATTCATATGAAACATTGGGCACTTGGCCAGCATCAACCACAGGTTTATCTGTTAGCATGACTTGTGGCCTAGCTGACCACTGGCACATTTTGCTTTGCATTTGCTGACTGCAGGTCTAATATGGTTGGCTTATTAAGTTCACATTAAAACTGTGAACTTTTACAAAAACAAGAAAGAAAATACACACACACACACACAGAAGGTGGAGTTCAGTCAAACCCAGCAGTTCAATATTTAAACCCTCACTAGATATTTAGTGTTTGCTGCATTTGATATTTCCTCTATCTATTCCATTTTTGCTATTACATTTATCATTCTAACAGTGACATTCTTTAAATTGCTGAACAATGTTCAGGGCTATAATGTGACCCATCTCTGCCCAGTTTTCAGTATTTCAACACCGGAAATTAGAGTTGTTCTCTGAGCACATTTAATGTCTGGTTACAAATGAATGTGTTCCAGAAAATCAAATCAAACCCTAAACTGCTGAAGCTGGCCGAGCAGAACAGGGAGGTGGCAATTCAGGATTTTTCACGGGAGGAAATGGTTCCTTTAGTTACACGACCTGTTCAGATGCCAGAATGTATATTTATCACGTTTCTCCTCAGCTATGACTGCAGCAGATATACAAAGTCAGTTAACATAATCAAACAAACTGGAGAAATGCCTAATGTGCAGTTAATTAAGAATGCTATGAGTTGGAATGTTGTGATCTGAAATTAGGACTCAGAACTGCTGCCTGAACATCTCTGGTCTCTTACTATGCCAATAGTACACCTTCACTTAATCTTGTTCTATTAAAGTTATTTTTTAGTTTCTAATACAACAGATTATTAAATTAAAAACGTTTTAATGACTCCCCTTTAACACAAAGGCATTTAGACTTATTGTGAGTGAAAAAAATATGAATTATTTAGACTCACCCAGTTGGTGTTTCAACTCCTTTTCATCAGTCACCTGCACTTAATGAGACACTTGAGCTCATAAGCCTTGATAGTTCTGGAGGCAGTGTGGCAACAGCTGTTACCAGGCTGTTCTCCACATTCACATTCACACACCGTGAGAAGGTCACGTCACACATATAAACAGATCCAAAAGGCAAAAGTTAATTAAATGCACGTTTTTCCAGCTCAGGATATTCCTTTTTCAACATTACACCAAAACGCAATGACTCTTTAGCATGTGTCATCTTTAGCCCACAGTCAGGACAGGAAGGCTGCTGCTGCTTTCATTCACATTAAATGAGTTCCTCACCAGTCCAGTCCAGCTTGTCAGACTTTTCTTCAGTATCATTAAGGTATTGGTTAAAATCAGTGTCTGGTTTGGACAGATGCAGACCATTTTCACCACAGGACTTCACATCTCCATCCTCACATTTCCTCTCCTATAATTTGGTCAGCTTTATGAATCCATTTACTTTGACGACAGTTTGGATCCAAAAGCAGTAGGACCAGCAACTCTCATCTTCTGCAAGGTAAAATTACATTTTTTTGTCAATGAAATCTGGTGGCTTTGTCATGGCTGCCACACCATCTGCACAAAGGTGGCTACAGGATTTGCACTCCAGATTGTTGAAAACATGCTTCTTCCAAAACAAAATATGCTCATCTATATCAACAAATCTTCAAAAGCCTCCTCTCTAAAATTTCATCCAACTGCAAAGAAAACTCACCTGCTTGGTTCTTTTTTATAACCACTTGTCTAATAATGTTTTATTGGACATATCATCGATCGGGCAGGACACTGTTGTCTGACTATTGAACTGTCTTGAGTGCATCAGCTGCTTTGTCAATCATAGTCAGTCATAGAAAATGAGATCTTCGTGATTGAATGTGGCTCTTTTGCCTTAGCCACAAGTTATGACACAGCGTAAGATGCTTGCAGAGCTTTGCTTGGCCTCATTTACCTTTTGTCACTGGGAGCCTCTAAACCTGAATCCTGGGGGACTGCTACTGCATGTTTGAGCCCTTTATAAATGTTTGCTGGCTGCTTGGTTTGCGTGCAGTTTTGACATGCATCAATGTACCCTCTTCACAGAGTAGAGTAACAGCTGACACCGGCTGTGGGGAACGCAGTGTGGCATGCACATACCATTTTAGCAACGGGCTTATGAAATGACTTTTAATATTTGATCATCATTTTGGAAAAGAATTGTAATCCCCAATTATTCCATGTACCCCCTCCAAGCTGCGTAAGTAAGTACCCCTGTTTGGGAACCACTGCTTCAACACAAGGTAGGTTGCTGTGGAGAGTGCAGGCCTTGAAGAGCCTTGATATCTGAATGATAACATGGTAACTGAAGATGAATGGTTACATTCAAAGCCTGCTTTACGTTCACAAATGTGGTGATTATGTTCCAGAGTAAGAGAGCAAGCTGTTCTTGAACCCTGAAAATAAAGAGCTTCTTTCCATCGATGGCGGAGGGCTACATGGCAGCTGAGCTCAAAAATTGCTGAGCACTGATGGTTTTCACTGCAAGCATGGAATTTTTCTCCTGTTTTCCTTGCTGTTAGTTCAAAATCCTTGGAGCCTTATAAACATGGAGTGCTTATAGTCACTGACGGTGTTTGGAAAACAAACTTTTCTACTAATCAACCTTAATTGGAGCTGTTTAAGTTTACACAGTAGGTTTTAACTGTGAGCACTTTTGACAACTGAGCTAATAATTAGAATTAATTGTTGTGTGTTGGTTTCTGGAGTAGGAAAGTTTCCATTCCCATGCCAGTGACAAGTATATTGTTAATGGGCACTGAAGGCTTCAGGTGGAAATACACTAAAACATTAAGAAAAACTACAATGTCCTGCTGTTTTGAAATATTACTGAACTCTTAGAAAAAAATGAAAGTATGTATTTTCAACCTGTCTTTTTTAAGATTGTATGATAGTGTTTGAAATGTTTTATGCAAAGTAAAGGAGATACTACATATTCCTTCACACAAGAACTGTCTGCACAATATATAACTAGAGTGGCTCAAGCTTGTGGCTTTTTTTTTCTGACGGACGTCATTTAAATGGGCTGTCCACCCGGTGATAGAGCAGACCACCTTCATTAATACCATTCCCTTAACTGTTTTGCTTTTCCTGAAATATTTAATTTTCTGAACAGGACCTACCAAAATCTGTGGGGGGTTTTTGTGCTTTTTTATTTTGTTTAATATTTATGTGTAACACTTTGCAGTAGCTGAGCTCAACAATATCTCTGGATGTTTTCCAGGTTTAAATCTTTAAAGACAAAGACTTCAGAAGATTTAAACTGCCTTCACATCGTTACTGCAATTCATTATATTTAAAAAATATAATAATAATAATAAAGACTATATATTTTATGAATGTATAGAAAAGTGACTAATGTATAACTCACTCTCTCATGTGTAGGTTTGTCATTTGAAAGACAGAAACTCGGACCGGTTGTACTAATTTGCTGTTGATAATACAATATTTCCAAGTTGTCGTACCAGACACAGACAGACTGAAACCAGCAACAAAGCCTCCGCACTATTTGATCTTTTCTGTACATTCTCTGTGAGTAGTTTTAGATAACACTCTTTTGTCCCACAGACAGCACATTGCTGCAGTAATTGTCACAGGTGTAATTTGAGCAGTTCCTTTGTGTCTCTGCAACAGTTACGTCCCTATTGGCAGTCATAGTGTGCATCGAGACTAAAGCGTGAGGGGAACAATGGTAAGCATCATAAAAGCTTTGAAAATAAATCATGTCTTTTTCTTCCTCACTCTCACCACCATTTGTCAGAACACAGATGGATTTTTTTTATCAAAAAAAAAAAAAATCAAATCTTTTGGGAGTGTTTGAAAACACTGCAGTGTTGACTGTGAAACTGCCCTGTGCTCTGTTTAACCTCATTTTAACAGTATCGGGTGGTAAAGAATTACAGCAGATTATTCCTGCTGGGAGCTGCAGTGATTAAGTAGTATACAGCTGTTGAACAGTAACCTCTAAGAAGCATGTTGTGAGTGAGTAACTATTTATTGGCACTGGGCCCCTCACTCTCCATGTCTTACTCTGTTAAAAAATAATTTCTCTCTACGTCTACACAACGAGCACACAGAATGAGAGTATAAAACAGTGGTTCTGCAAGGATACAATTTAATTTGGCTGAAACTATTTGTACTTACTCCTGTTTAATAATTAAGGCCTAAGAAAAGATACATGTATTAACGTGCATTTATGCTTAAATGATCAGCTCTCAGTAGAAGATAAACACAAAATAACCACATTCATTCAAATTTTTTGAAAAGTCGATAGTTGCATCCATTTATTGCATGACACAAGGTTTGTTAAGTCAACTCAAGTTTATTTTATTTATGTAGCCACAAATCACATTTTTCTCAAAGGTGCAAATTTACAGTCTGTACAAACACACACACTCCTTATTTATAGATCTGTATGTTGTGTAGACACAGTAACGTTATGCTATAGAGGAAAACAATGACAATATTAGGTACTTGCAACTTGAAAACATGTATGAAGAATATCAGAGAAGACATTAAATAACTTCCAGGTACCATCAGGCAAGTAAGAACCCTAAAACCTGCTCTCGAGCACAAAGACATGAAAGACAGACCACACACAAAAGATTGAAATCATTCATAAGAGACGACAGATGCTGAAAATAGGATGAAGCAGTTAATTGCGGACACTACATGAAAGTGTCATTATTAAGTTAGAAGTATGACGGAGAAAAGGACAGAAACGTTTTCCTGTTTTCTTCAGAGCCCTGTGCTGTTCCAAGTGTCGGCCTGTATTCATTGGAGGACTTTTTTATGTAGTAGGCCTTTAGTATGCCTCGAGACCATCTACTATACGTCAAGTCAGTGAGTGAAGAGGTGTTATATGACTTAAACAAATACAGCTGCACAGTCAATGTAAAGGAAGAAACACAATCCAGTGACCTTCAAACACATGCAAACTAATTAAAACACACAGGCTCACTCTCAGCACAATTTTACTGTTATGAATTGAAAATTGTGGGCAAGATAAAAAGATACACACATCTTCCAGAGCCAAATTATACTGAGACATCTCCGCACAGACGAAAGGCTGCACATTCACAACAATTTAAAGAGCTTAGAAGATTTCACAGGCCATGAAAACATGAGCATATTTTCACTGTCATACAACTGATGGTGGTCAGACATTTTCTTCGAGATGTTCAAAGCAAGAAAATCGATGATAGTATACAGCAGCACGTTTTCCCGAAACAAAACAGAGCAGTCACATACAAGCAACAATAAACACCTCGATAAAAATGAGGCATGAAAACATTTTAGCCCTTCATCTTTTCTGTTTTTGTATTTCTCAGTTGCAGCAATATCTTTGACAAGATGGTTTTCATCAATCAGCGGGACTTTTTAAGAACTATCTTTATGTCAGGTTGCTCAGGTCAAAGCAAAATAACAGTCTTACTGAGAGATGAAAAGGAATCATACTTGGAGAATAGGTGGAAGCGGTCACAGTCAATGGTTGGAAATGACTTTGGCTGAGGAACGAATAAGATATATCACTTTTATAATCCTTTATCCCAGTGCATCATTTTCCTAAAAGTATTCACACATTCTCATACATCACACAAACAAAGGAACGTGATTCAGTCTGGTAATGTCTCATCTAATCAAAACATCCTTTTTATTTCACTTTTGCCACAGAAAAGATGTCCTTGGTGCTTCATTAACTTTCAGTATTTAAAAAAAAAAATCCCCTCTTCTTTTTTTCTTTTTTTTTGTACGTGATAAACTAAACTTAGTCTAAGTACTTCTATTAAACTAAACTGCTGTAAACACATGTTTAATTCAGACTTGCCCATATTCCATATGTGTATGTTGTTTAAGATGATGATGATGAAATTCAGATGAGTTTGTAGAAAAACCCAGTACAAATACAGCTGACATCCATCAGCAGCACATGGAATCATTTATTAACCATTAAAAGCAATCATGTAAACATTCAGAATTAGTTTTTGGTTTTAGCTTCTTAAATGTGTGGATTTGGTGATTTTCTCTCATTCATATTTTTGTAAATATTCAGACAACACAATTCATTTGAAGTTTTATATTTGATGTTTCATCTGCAAATCTATAGATTAACCAATAATGATAATAATCAGAATTTGTAGCCCTAATTTCAAAATAATTGCTTATTAATTGAAACCCATCCTATTCGTTGTATATGTTTAAAGTATATTAATTGTATGAAAACATTTTAAAGCACAACATTGTTATGGTTCAGACAATTCTTCCTATCATGTAAAAGCAATTGTCTCTGTACGAGTATGAAAGTACACAGGAAATGATGTAACATACTCACTTTAGTGATTAGTCAGAGTCTCAGAGTCCCCGGAAGAACCTGTTTTAACAAAGCGAGGACACCTGACATTTTTTAGGATGTCAAACATAATGTTTAGATGGTGACAACAATAAAACAGACATTTGTCTGCTCATCAGCACTATTAATATTTCATTCTCCTGGCTTTATTGACCAGGGCTGTGGCCAGGACTTTAGAAACACTGAGGTCATGAGTTTAGATCACCACCCCATAAACTACTATGAAAAACACATTTTCCCATTATATTCATTCATGTAACTGTTCAGTTACATTTTCTGGAAATATTATCTAAAAATATCAAATAGGGAAATAACTAATTGAATTTGAAAACAATGTAATGTAAAGATATTTTGTCTAAAGAAAATATCAGATCATTACAGCCCACAAATTCTCAGACACAATGCTGAGGACGGAAAGTCTGTGTTCTCCATTGTAGCTACGGTCCTCACCCTAACAGACCCCCTGTGTCAATAAGGTATTTAAAATGGCCAAGCAGACTCAGACACTATCTTCTCTCCCTGATCACATTTCTCACCGAGAACAAACAACGAGAACTTTGTTCCCTGACTAAACCTTTGCCCCTGCTTCATTTAATTTGCAGTATCTACGTCGGGTGGGCAAATATTGTTTGATTTACATGTAATCATATTCTGATTTGCTATTCTTCCAGCCCATAATCAAAAGGCCATTCACTGCTATAAATCATGATGCTGGAATACATGTCAGTCACAGATTTGCATATGAAGGCAGGATTCCTGGGCTGAGGGCCATCAAATAGAAGTTTGTGGAACACAGAATCAGATCGCTGGTCAGTTCTGAGACATTTCCATATTAGTTGAGATGTGTGACTATTAAGCCTCTAGGGCCCTCATGTGGCCTTTGAAGGTAATGCTCCCAGAGGCAGTAAAAGGCCTAAGAATGACATTTGTCATTGGTTTGATATAATGCAGAGTTAATGTCACTCATTGAGATTTTGATCAGCTCTAAACTACGCAGTAAAGACACTAAACATATGTGTTACCTCTGAGCACGGGATTTGGGATCCTTGCTTAATGGAGAATAGAATCTGAGACTGTTTATTAGGATATTCCACCTATGGATTTGTTTATTTGTAACATTTCAACAGTCTCTTTCTGTCTGAATATGTGGGACACAAACAGATTCATGAACATGCCTAAATCAAACTAAACCTTAGCCACAGTGGTGCAACATCAGGTTTATCTGTGAAAGTAGAAGCCGTCTCCAAACAATGTGTAGGCAGACTATCCAAATAACGTATTACCTGTCTCTTTGTTGTAACTGTAAATTAATTAGATTTTATTGTGCTTCAGGGTGAGGGTATGGTTCACTTGAAAGAGTGAAGCTTTGTGGATTGTCCATATAAAGGGCATATAAACTGCTGCAAGTAAAAATGACATTGAAATAGTGCTACATGAAAACATATTAAAACAAGACAGGATGCATTTCTCTTTCTATTAGTACTGCTAGCATGTACTCAGTTGCAATGTTAGCATGGTGATGTTTAGCAGGTATTATGGTTATTAGTGTGATGTTAACTACAACTCAAAGTATAGCTGAGGCTGATTGGAATGTTTTGCTGGTCAATCATCAACCTGATGATGTTGCTAGAGTAAAAGTTCACAGAATAGAGGGTTTGGCTTTCAAGGATCAATAATTAAACATACTGTATGATTTTGATGACATTAAAAGTGTAATCACATATTGAAATTAATGAATTTATTCTCATTTAAATATTTGGCTGGAGTGGCTATTGTCTTTCCCTTGGACTGTGTGCAGGCACCTCACTTCGTCATCCAACATGAGAAAAACATGAAAGCCTTGACAGGAGCCCAGCATTATTCTGTCAGTTCTGTGTGGGAAAGGCCCTGCCCAGATGGAGTAACAAAGGTACAGCAAAGAAGCTGAGTACAAAAGGAGAGAGAGACTACTTTCTTACTAGAGTAAGACCAACATACAGACCCCTGTCCAAACCTGAACACTATGAATCAGAATCAGTAGAGCCAAATACATGGTTGTATAATAACCAGAATGATGCTGTTGTTTCCTGTATGTACAGTAGGTAGAGCTGTGTAATTATCAGAGGCTCAGGGGTAAAGGTAGGAAGTGACTGTTGTTGTCAGGTGTTTTTGACCCCAGAAGCGCAAAAGGTTAGTGAATAAATGATGTTGTGGGGAATGGTACACCTCAGGGGAGCGTCATAAGTCCTACATTATTCACAGTGATGATAAAGGATATATTTGACAGTATACTGCCAGGCATGGGAAGGTCTCTGCTTGCAGATTATGGGGCATTATAGAAGAGGGGAGGGAATAAAGAACATATAATTAAGAAGCTACAGGAAGGAATAAACCAAGTGGAAAATGGGGAGCAGAATGGGGTTTTAAGTTTTATGTTGATAAAAGTAAAGTCGTGTTCTTCTCACATAAGAAAATCAGTGAAAATATGAAGCTAAAATTATATAGAAATAGTCTAAAGAGAGTGAACAGCTTTCGGTTCCTGGGAATGATGTTTGACACATGATCAGGATCCTGAAACAAGATCGATGAATGTGAGAGCACACGCACTGTTACTGCCAATCCCTTAGTTATTTACATTTAGTCATTTAGCTGATGCTTTTATCCAAAGCGACTTTCAGAGAAGACGAGAGAGTTGGGAGCCAGAGCTTTCAACTATCAGGCTCCTCTTCTGTGGAACAAACTACCATTCTGGGTTCAGGAGGCAGACACGGTCAACACCTTTAAGAGTTGACTGAAGACTTTCCTTTTTGATATTATTATAACTATCTTATAGTTAGGGCTGGCTCAGGTCATCCCTAAGTTATGCTCCCTCCCTCCCTCTCCCTCTCTCTCCTTCTACGTTTACTACTACGTTTACGTTTACTAGGGACCATGTACAATTAAAAGATAAATGTTGCCATTTCATGCATTGTACCAGAGCCTCAGGCTAATTTACATCTGCAGTTCTCTCTCTCTCTCTGTCTCTCTGTCAGGGTTGTGCCTAGTCAGGCGTGGTATTGGTTGAAGATGTAGTAACATCTCCCTTACTGAACACTCTACTCAAACCTTCTCTCTCTCTCTCTCTCTCTCTCTCTCTCTCTCTCTCCCCATCCCTCACCATTACTATCTTCATTTGTAAACATACATGTCTCGTTAATGCATGTTACTAACTAAACTTCTTCCCTGGAGTTTCTGTGCTCTGTCGGCCAGCAGGTTCTCGTGGATCGTGCTGGCTCTGTGGTCCGCATGATGTCCTCTACATATATTACCACTGTCATTATTGTTACCATATCTCCATTACAGTTTATAGTTAGTTCATGATTTGCTGCTGCTGTGCATCTGTGTCTCTCATCTCTATCCGATCACCGGTTCCACTGCTACTGTAATCATTTATCATTCATGTAATTCATTGTCATTTTTCATCATTGTGATCATTCATTTTTATTTTATCATTCATTGTAATCATTGTCATTTATCATTCATGTATTCATTGTCATTTTATAAGTCATTGTAATTCATGTCATTTATCATTCATTGTAATTCATTGTCATTTTATCAGTCATTGTAATTGTACAGTATGTTTGTGTTAATTTGTCCTGTACACGTGACATCTATTGCACGTCTGTCCGTCCTGGGAGAGGGATCCCTCTGTGGCGCGTCCGGAGGTTTCTTCCACCTTTTTTCCCTGTTAAAGGTTTTTTGTGGGCAAGTTTTTCCTCACTGGAACCGAGGGTCTAAGGACAGAGGGTGTCACTCCCTGTACAGATTGTAAAGCCCTCAGAGGCAAATGTACTTTGTGACTTTGGGCTATACAAATAAAATTTGAATTTGAATTTGATGCGATGGCTACAGTGGAAGTTTGACTGGTGGTGGGACTCGGTTGGAGCAGTATACTGGACATACTAGCAGCACAGAAATTTGATATTAATGGCTCCTCTCCCAGTTGATAGATCCAACTACATAATTGGAGTTACGCTACTTGACATCTGCTAAAGAAATGACACAGTGCCTAAGAGTTCAGTACCACTCCATACATAACCATGTTCTTCTAATGAAGTATACTTGACCAACAGTGTTTTAAAGGAGGATACTTGGAACAGCTGTTCTATTCACACTTTTCTTTTTTTGTCTTTTCAATGTAATTTTCAGTCAGTAAAATCAAACTTTTTTTGCAAAGCTTGTTTCAAGTTTTACTCCAGCAATCAACCATGTACATAACTTTTCAGTATTCAGTGATGTACCGTCATACTAACTACAAACTTGAGAATCATTACAAAGTTTCAGGGCGTTCCTGTAACCATGGTAACTCACAGTGCCCGAGGAGAGGAAGCGACACTGAATGTCGTTTTTATACAATAATATCTTTCACACATGAACCAACAACAGGAGACTCTCTGTGTCAGACGAGTTCTCACATGTTAACTGAACAACACAGCTCTGTGACGAGTCCATGCTAGCTAAACAGCTAAACTTCAGCATCGGTGCTCCGTGTTTAGATCCCGGCCTGGTGTGGGTTACACGCACGCTGTAAACAATACCATTGGCTGTGTGACTATCTGCCAATAGAACAGGGTTTATGCAGGAATCCTGAGGTTAAATTTAATACCTTTTAATACCCTCTAAATATTTTTTAAAACCTCAATGCAACTTGCTTCTAGACATATAGCAAAAACAGGAATGAAATCCCACAACTCAGATTCATTCAAATAAGAATTTGGCGTGCAGATGTCAAATAATCCAGGTAATGAGCCACGTAATTCATTACAAGGGGATCAACAGAGCCTGCAGCATTCAAACTGACGTACTTTCAAATGAAGGCACACTCTTCATTTGAAAGAGTTGGCCAGTTTCTGAATGACAGATGCAGATTCCCTTAAAATAAGTGAATAAGAATACATAATAATAACAATAATAATGATCATTATTATTACTAGTCTCTCTGTCTCTCTCTGTCTGACCCTCTCTCTGTGTCTATCTCTCTCTGTCTGTCTGTCTCTCCCCCTTTCTCTATTGAATGTAAAACCACATATTACCTTAAAATTGCAGAAAAAAATCTTAAGTTGTCATAAACCATCAAATGGTTTATAAAAAAAAAAGGATTGGGAATGATCTGTGATCAGATACTTGGTCAGAAGAAGAAAAGTTGTGTCCGCGTGTGCGTCATGTCCTTGTATACATTAGTACTGTGAGTGCTTAAAATATGGCTATTAAGCAAATAATAATGATTGATTCCCTGTCCACTTTTGTCTAGACAGAAGGGCAAATTCTGATAGAGTTTGAGCTGCTTCAGAGGTAACTTCATATATTGCTGTTACAGACATTTGCTTATATGTTTGTCTTCCAATACACCGTCTGGATCTGGTCAAAATAAATAATGTGTGTGTCTTTTTGTAATGAAGACCCTCCTTGTGAATATCTCACAAATGGCATCCTCATGGTAAGACTTCTGACATGCTATCAGCTTCTAGATGATTGCTACATGATTATTGTGGCCAAAAGAATTCATGATAACAATATCATCACCATATCTTTTTTTTTTAAACAAGTGTGTTTAATAATTTTCAGAATAAACAATCCCACTACAACAAAATATAAATACAGGTGCAAAACTAACCTATCACAATAAGGCACATCTTAAATAAGATAAACATTGCCAGGCAGTAACATGTGTTGTTTACAGTCCAAAACATGAATAATCTGTCATCTTCCTAAAAGCATTTCAAATAAAAAATAAAAGAGCAAAAAAACAAACAAACAAACAAACAAACAAACAGACATATAATAAAAACATGCCTCCAATGCTTTCCTCCTCTACAAGAACAGCATAAACAAACTCCATTTACCCTTTAACGTGAAGGTGAGTTTTTCCAGTTCCACTGATAGTCCTGCAAGCCAGACACCGATACTTAGAACTAGAAGTGGATTTCCGTGATTTGGCTATAGTGTACTTGGCTTGTAGCATGTAAAAAATAATCATAGATTTATTTGCCTTGCTAAGGTCAAGGTTTGTCGGAAAAATACCATGGATACATAGGTTGGGGTCTAATATAAGTTTTATACCTGTAACCTGCAAAATCATATCCATCACCTCACTCCAAAAGGCCTAAATCAGTGGACAGTCCCATAGGCAATGATATAGTGTGCCCTCTCTACCACACTTGTAGCACGTGTCAGGGTTATTGGGGTTGAATTTTTTAACTGAGTTGGTGTTAGATATATTCTCATTATCTACTTGAAGTAGTTTAAAATGGGTATTTATTGTTTGTGTTTGAGATTTTTAACAAATCTTCTTACTGAATTTAAATCCTCACGCCATGCCAATCTTTTCCTATCTGAGGAAACAACTGATCCTTTCATGATTGACGCATAGAAGCTTGAAGTCAATCCCTTTTTAGGACGTTAGTTTGTTGCTATTTCTTCTATAGGGCTATGTCTAGGTAATGATAAAGATTTCTGCAACTTAAATATGTAGCTTCTTATCTGCAGGAATTTAAAAAAATGGTTTGGTTGAATGTCATATTTTCGTTTCGATCGACAAACGACAACAGAGTGTTTTTGACAAATAGATCTCCAATTTTACTAAGGCCTTTGTTTTCCCAGATTTTGAAGCCCATATCATTTTTGCCAGGTTTAAAATCACTGTTGCCCCAGATTGGTGTAAATTGAGATAACACAGGTATCTCACCTTTATGTTTATGAACCTCATACCATACCAGAATAGTGTTTTTAACAAAGGGATTATGTGTTGACGCCTTTTATTCTTTTAATTTAGCTGACTATAGATACAAATTGAGTGGTAGAGGGGATGACATTACGGTGGCCCTGAAGTGCAAAACACAACAGCAAATCGAATAACACAACAGCAAATTCAAAAACACAATAGCAAATCAAATAACACAACAGCAAATCGAATAACACAATAGCAAACCGAATAACACATTAGCAAATTCAAAACGGAAAGGGTAGGTACCCTCGGGCATAGACATATATACATAGATGCCGCATTGAGCGCTGAATCGTACGTAAACGGCGCCGCCATATTGGTTCGGGCAGATCTGCCCGTAAACTAATACAAGGAAATGGACTGAACTTCATAACGCGCCTTTCTACAAAGTTCTTTAAGTTAATGTCTCTTATACACCCATTCACACACACACTAATATATCTGGGAAACAAATAGGCACCAAAAACAACGTATGTAACTTTTAAAGTGATGATTATAAATGTTTACTCCTTATGTAAGCACCAAACCAACGTATGTATTTTCTAATGCTGAGTGTTTACAGCTACTAATGTGTGTAACACTGTTACTGTGATGATAAATATTGAAATATTTATATTTAACATTTAATCTGTGTCTATAATAACCAGATCCTGAAATGTAGATGTGACATGAGGGTTTTCTGAATAAAGAGCACTAACATGTACATACATACACATACACACACACATATATATTAGTGCTGTCAAAATTAACGCGTTAATTTTGTCGATTCATTTTAAAGAATTAACGCGTTAAAAATTAACGCAATTAACGCGGTTTTGTTTACTTCCGGTGGCAGCCCCCATTTTGGATGTGGCAAAGTAGAGCTTTGTTTCCCGATATATTAGTGTTGTGTGTGTGAATGGGTGTATAAGAGGCATTAACTTAAACCCTCACGGAGACTGCGCCCTGCACGGTCGCCCACATTGCCACAGCTAAAACCGGCCCTGCTTGTATTAGTTTACGGGCAGATCTGCCACATCCAATATGGCGGACGTAACGTATCGCAGCAACGGCCAACCTGCTCAATGAGGATCATGTATATGTCTATGTCTATCCTAACTAAAGGAAGCTATGTATATGTCTATGATTATCTACTAAAGGGAGTTCTATGTATAATGTCTATGATCTATCCTAACTAAAGGAGGTCTATGTATATATGTCTGATCTTCCTAACTAAAGCAGGTCTATGTCTATGTCTATCCTAACTAAAGGAGAGTCTATGTATATGTCTATCTATCTCAACTAAAGGGAGTTCTATTGTCTATGATCTATCCTAACTAAAGGAGAGTCTATGTATATATGTCTATATCTATCCTAACTAAAGGAGGTCTATGTATATATGTCATGATCTATCCTAACTAAAGGGAGTCTGTATATATGTCTATGATCTATCCTAACTAAAGGAGAGTCTATGTATATATGTCTATGATCTAGACTAACTAAGGAGAGTCTATGTATATATGTCTATGATCTATCCTAACTAAGGAGAGTCTTGGCGAAAAGATGGATAAGGACGGACTTTTAGGGGAATTTCATTTTAAAAAGTTGCCTGACGGCTCGTTGGACAAAAACAAGGCATTTGCACAGTTTGCAAAGCCGAATTTAAATTCCACAGAATAACACGACTTTAACATATCACCTCAAAACAAAACACCCTGTCTACACTACAAGGTGTGGCACTCGTCAGTATATTTCCTCATTCTGGCTTTTCTCTTGCACTGTGCTATGTGCACCTTAAGCCAATAAAATGAATGAATTTAAATATACTTTCTCTGTGTTTATTCTACATTAATTTGATCATTTTACAAATAATATTCATTATAAGCTTCCTCTCAGAAAAATGCATTTAATTTATTGATACATTTATTGATAGATTAATCGCGAGATTTTTTGCGATGAATTAGTTAATTTTTTAATCGATTGACAGCCCTAATTATATATAATATATATATTTGTGTGTGTGTGTGTGTGTGTGTGTGTGTTATATATTTGTGTGCGTGTATATATATATATATATATATATATATATATATATTATAATATATATATATATATATATATATATATATGTGTGTGTGTGTGTGTGTGTGTGTGTGTGTGTGTGGTGTGTGTGTGTGTGTGCTCTTTATTCAGAAAACCCTCATGTCACGTCTACATTTCAGGATCTGGTTATTATAGACACAGATTAAATGTTAAATATAAATATTTCAATATTTATCATCACAGTAACAGTGTTACACACATTAGTAGCTGTAAACACTCAGCATTAGAAAATACATACGTGGTTTGCTGCTTACTAAGGAGTAAACATTTATATCATCACTTTAAAAGTTACATACGTTGTTTTTGGTGCCTATTGTTTCCCAGATATTAGTGTGTGTGTGAATGGGTTTATAAGGCGACATTAACTTAAAGAACTTTGTAGAAAGGCGCTTTATGAAGTTCAGTCCATTTCCTTGTATTAGTTTACGGGCAGATCTGCCCGATCCAATATGGCGGCGCCGTTTACGTATCGCGACCAACCCGCTCAATGCGGCGTCTATGTATATATGTTTATGTATATATGTCTATGTATATATGTCTATGTATATATGTCTATGCCCTCGGGCGACATGAATCGTCGCTGATTGGACTGGTGGTCCTTTGAACCGGAAAGACATGGCTTACATGTTTTCAAAATATGAGCGCTGTTAGTGACAACGTACGTGCTGCTATTAAAGAATATTTTGATGCACGACATGGATATGACGTGATACTACGGAAGCGCATTGCATTCACTGGATAAAAAAAAAATAGACACTTTAGCTCGTAATTATGAGATCGTTTCTCATAATTACGATAAGGAAACTTCGGTAAAGTTAGAATGATATTGGCACTTCCAGGATCAATAACCTTAAGTGAAACGTTGTTAAAAGAGAAAACACACATATTTTCAACCATAGTAAGACAGACAACGAGCTACAACCTAACGTTCATCACAACGAGCTACAACCAAACGTTCATCACAACGAGCTACAACCTAATGTTCATCAAAACGAGCTACAACCTAACGTTCATCACAACGAGCTACAACCTAACGTTCATCACAACGAGCTACAACCTAATGTTCATCAACAATCAGACGGTCGTGTTGATCAGAGACGGTTGATCATAGTAAAAACGTCTCTGCGGTTGATGAACTGGTTCTGAAAGTTTTCATGAGTGAAATAGCTTGCAGAAAATAATTTCCTATTACAGTGGTCCCTCGTTTATCGCGGGGGATACGTTCTAAAAATAACCCGCAATAAACGAAATCTGCGAAGTAAGTTTTACAATTATTATACATGTTTTAAGGCCGTAACACCCCTAACCACACACTTTTATACACCTTTTTACACACATTTTGTACAGTACTCCCTTAGTTAATCAGGACACAGAACACATGTGCGGTTCTCACTTAGCCAATTTAGGACGCAGAACACAATGCGCGTTCATACTGTACAGTACGCTGTAAAAAAAAAAGCATGCAAAATTACACAAAAAAAATCTGCGAAACAGCAAGTCCGCGAAAAGTGAACCATGATATAGCGAGGGACGACTATATACCACAAATATGTTGGCTTGCTTGACCAGTTAACATAAACAACACCACTGTGTCACTGTAAAAGCTGTTGGCTACTTTGGCTAATTCATTAAGCTATTCAACAGCTCCCTCCTCTGGCCAACGCTGGCTATAGGTCTATGACAACTTGTTTTTTTTTTTTGTTGTTGTTTTTTTAAATTGGAACACCCAGGTTCATACGAAAAGACAAATAATTTTTTAGTCTAAATTATTAAATAGATTATTTAGTATTTATTTTGGTCTGTTTATTTAGCCTAAACAGCAACAATATTGTAGCTATTCTCAGCAATCCATGTGAATTTGCTAGAAGACTAGGAACCAGCTATGATTTTGTGTGTTAAGTTGACTGACGAGACGTGTGGTTTCGGTTTCGTTTCTTGATTCATGTGAGGATGAGGCCGTTTTGGATGAGGATGAGGCCGTTTTGGATGAAAATGACAAAGGTTTTTCTGAGGATGATGCCGTTGGCTGATGCTGTTTTGGGTGAGGATGAGGCCGTTTTGTCTGAAGATGACAAAGGTTTTTCTGAGACTGAGTGACTTTTAGGTGACTCTGATGCCTTTTTGTTTGAGTCTGAGATCTGAGGATGTCCTAAAATGAACACCGTAATGGTGGTGTATTTCTTTGTCATTCTCCCATCTAGAGGAGAGGAGACAGTCAGGGAAGGGAAAGTGTTCCATGTTTCCAAGGCAGGTATTGACAATGGGTCTTGCTAGTAGAGATGCAGAATAATGCTGCCCAGTAGTGGGAGGTGGAAATATTTCATCTTCCCCATGGCAACATCATATTCCAATTCCACTGTTATGATGCACACTAACTTTTTTAAACGCAACTGTGACATGATTTCTATTGGCACCAAATTTCTCACTAAAACTGCTCACAGTTTCTGCCTCACCTTCAAAAACTCCACCTTGTCACCCTCACCTCAATAATATTGCCTGACTCCTCCTGCTGCAGACACTCTCATTTAAGCCTTCATCACCCCCAGAATCGATTACTGCAACAGCATCCTCTATGGCACACCATCTAAAACTTACAACCCAAAACACAGTGTAAAACTCACAGGTCTGCCAATGATATTTAATTTCAATGGCTCACTTCCTGTGTGTGCTCTTACATAGCTTGCTGAGGCAGAGCTAAAGCCCCACACGTAACGGTTGTCTGAGAACAGACACAGGATACAATAGATAATGTGTAGGTCAGTTATTTAATTTTCTGTTTCTGCAGTACATCAATAATTCTTTCAATCAGCTGAATGTTTATTTGTCATTATGTCCTCTGTCTCTGTCCAGACAAACATCCAGATGCCTTCCCAAACCTCCTGACACCCAGTGACTCCACCCTGCACCTGGTTGATTCTGGTCATGCCATCAATATTGGCTGTGTGCCTGTCCTGCGGCCTGAGAGAGATGTAGATGTCATCATATCTCTGAGCTATTCATAGGACCCAATGGACATTCTCAGGGTAAACAGAAGGAGGAGAAGTGAAGAAACGGAATGGTTCCGAAATATTTAACTAAATCATTAACATTACTCTGTGATCATTGTTAATCAGGTCCTAAAGGAGACAGCTGCTTACTGTAAAGACCATCACATCCCCTTCCCAATGCTGATTTTGCTAGCCTGGAAAAGGAGCCTCAGAAGGAGGTCTACATTTTTGAGGATAGGGAGAATCCCAAGGCCCTGATAGTGGTTCATTTTCCACTTGTCAGTGTCCACATACCAACATCACAAACATCCTGGTAAGCCCTTTCGAAGTGAATGAAACTGAATGCAACAGTGTTTTTATATATAAAATAAAAAATATATAAATCTGCTGAAGATTTTCTCTTAAGATCATAGGTAAAGAGTTCAAAGAATGTCGTTGATGGGGATAGACTGGAACTGAAAAATGGCTGTAGGAGCCATATATTGTTTTGTTAGATCAGTATTCTGGGTTTGATTTATTTGGTCTGGTTGCCACGGTGATGTGTGTGGTTTGGGTCACATGGGTGCCAGCCGATGATAGCCATAGGTTACATTAGGGGCTGAATCACTTGCACTAGGGGAGGAGAGAGGCAGGTTAGGTTACCGTAATTTTTTGTTGACCGCTTTTTGTTTAGTTTGATTGCTTTGTGATACATGCCAACAGTGTACATTAAATCCCATCTCATCATCTCATCTCATTAAATACTTTGAAACTTACCTGGACTCATCGCGCTTCTCTGAGCATCAGCGCGTCATACAAAACATACAGGACCTAACCTCAGCCTCTCTAGCGACTTTAAAGGATTTGGAAAGCCACTATAATGGCCCTGGACTTTTTGAATCAGTAACCCAGAACAAACTACACATTAGCTCAAAAAGTCTTAGACTTCTACTCTATATATTTATTTATAATATTTTATTTCTAAAGAAAAAATACATAAAACAAATTGCATTGTCTTGTGCTTTATGAAATATGATTTCACCAGAAGTCGTATGACTTCACAGGTATGAAGCGAGAGACTGAGGAAGAAATAAAAGCTGGGCAGGTGGATGTGAGCAGCAGCGACTCCATACGAAACCATGGCCATGACCTACATGAGGCTCTGGTGGAGTTGACTTATAACATATTAAATAACAAAGACAGCCTCCTTGGAGCCTTGCAGAAAGCCCTGGAGTTGAAGGCATCAGAGATAAAGAAATAGGAGGGCTGCAAGGTGCAACACATTATTTTAGGTTGCCTAAAATAAACATCATTAAGTCTTATAGCCAGATTTCAAAACATAATAACTTTTCAATTTTATTCATATAGCACCAAATCACCTCTATATAGATAAATAGAAAGACAGAGAAAGACACAGATCCACAGCAGCAGCAAATCATTAACTAACTATAAACTGTAATGGAGATATGGTAACAATAATGACAGTAATAATATATGTAGTGGACGTCATACAGGATCACAGCAGCAGCCACGATCCACGAGAACCTGCTGTATAACCTTTGCTTCATATAACTCTGTACAACCAACTTTAGTATATCAGTCACATTACTCTTCTCCAGTATATTACTGTTTTCCTACAGTTTTTTCTAGTACCTTCAAATTTTATATCAATGAAAGCGATAGAGCAAGTTTTCATGCATGCACGTACATAAACATCAAGCAAGTTTTTCCTCACTGGAACCGAGGGTCTAAGAACAGAGGGTGTCACTCCCTGTACAGATTGTAAAGCCCTCAGAGGCAAAATGTACTTTGTGACTTTGGGCTATACAAATAAAATCTGATTTGTTCTGATTTGATTTGATGAACACCACATGTAATTGTATATGCATTTCTTTTTTACAGTATTGATCATTAAAACATTTCAACAGAAGCATAAACTTTTATCATCAACTTTTATCATATAACTTTTTTCATAAACATTTCACGATTTGCACTTTGAGTTTGAAAGGCCTTTTAGTATGCACTAACTTCACTGACTCCTGTGTCATAATTTACAGTGCAAAATTACAAATAGAAACTTAATCAATGTATTAAGTTTGCAACCTAGTTCAGGTGGTTAACTCATACACTGCTGCACTCACATACTCCTCAGCATAAAAAACCCCAAAACAAAACACACCTTTAGCAACAGGGCCGAGAATTTGCCTGCTGCTGCACTGTTCACTGAAAAACTCCACTGTTCACTTCATGTAGCATTCATAAACCAGCTACTCTGTTGAAGTCTGATCATATTGCCTCAGGGCAGCTTTCTGAGAGAAATTTTCCCCATTTGTGCTGCAGACTCAGCTGCAGAACTGCAGTCTGTGCTGACTTGAATGTGTTACTTTCCATATCTGCTGTGTTTTATTTCATAAAGATAACCATATAGTATACTTTTAAACCACTGTGTGCTAAATAAGCCATTCTATGACACTGCCATTGCTGCTACCAGTTGGATTGACGTGCTACACGTCTCTTGTTGTTGATGTCATCCTGTCTCTGTGCAGAACTTCCATATTAATTGTCTAATATGGGTCTGATATGGCTTCTTATGTTACAGTTCTGTCTCAGAGAAATTCTATTTATATCCAATGAATTTGCAACAGCAAACACAGGACGTTTAGAGGAAAATGTAATGCAGACCCAAATGTTTTCTATGATCGTAACTCTGAAAATTGCACCTTTTGTTTACAAAATCCACTTAACTACTGCGACTACAGCATTATCAAGATTTAACCAAAATCACAGTCTGTCAATAACATTAACTAAAGTGCTTTTGGCTAAACTAAACTAAAGATCAGAGTCTAAATAAAAAACCCAGGACACTGGTGTCACAGTCATTGTCATCACTACAACATCTACACTACATAATTTCTAGGAGACAGGTTTGTGTTTTTGTAGTGTGTGTGTAATGGGCTGAATTGGTTTTGCCACAAGGGTCAAATATCATGTCATCTGGAAAACAGCAACTGAGAAAACAGATCTTTTTAATACATCAATTATAATCTTCAGCCTTAGCTGTTTAGCCAACATCTACAAAAAGTCCTCAGAGATAAATGAGAATAACACTAAGATGAACTAACTACACATGAGAAATGCAACCATTGTAGAATGTTTTTTGTTTTGTTTTTGCTAACTACTAATTTGTTTCTATTTATTTATTTATTTATTTTCTTTACTAAATCTTATTTTGTAAAATAGTTTTTTCAGATGATGTTGTGTTTCAGTAATCTGTTAGGCATAGAATGAGAGACACTGCCAACAAAGTATGAACAGCAAATGTTATAGCTAAGACTTCCAAGGGTGTGCATCTGGCACTGGTCCCAGGTCAAACACAGGCTGTGAGTGGTAAAAGAGAGAGAACATTATCATTGGAAAGTGTCTGCCTAACAAGAGGGAAGGCACCGCCTTAATACTTGGAATTAGATTGTGTTAATGGCTTTAGGGTGTGACGTAAAGCTTTCTATGCTATCAACGCCCTCTGTGTTCAAATGGGATTAATGGGGATTTAGTTTTTCTTTATAAACTTTATTTTCCTTCATAAACATGAACTGTGCATCTGAAATCTTGGATGGATCATTGTACGCACTGTTTTGGATGTATCAAGTTGCTCACATTGTCATCGACATCCTGCACTGCTCTTTTTTAAGGTCACAAACTCTGCTTAGCATGAAACTGGACATATACTTGAGTAAACAACATTCCCTCCTTAGATACTGTACAACAAGAATTAGATTTATAGGTCACCAATGGATCTGAGCCATTACCACCCCAACAACACTAGACAGATGTGTTACATACAGTAATCAGGCCATATTGTGTTTTACATTCTTTTGTTTACTTTGTGAACACTGGGGTACACAAGCACCTACAGAGGTGGGAGGAAGACCTGCTAACTTTTCAAGTACAGGTATGCAAACATATATGTGTTGTATTGTATTAGATGAGAGCAAGACAAAAGACAAAAAAAAAAGAGAAAGAGAAATCTCAAACCAAATAATCACAAAGTCACTATATATATATATATGTATATTTGGAAATATATTAGAAAAGATCAAATAAACAATTTAAGTATTTATAAGATTAAATATATTTACAATCTATATCAACATCGTCATCTATAGAATAAATATAATTCTCATCTTCTTCCTTACGGTCTGAATAAGTTGCTAAATTTATCACTAGTCGCATTTTGGAAACAAAATCGCTGAGAGGTTCTGAATCACTAAATCCTCCGGAAAAAAGTCGACAAGTTAACACTGTAGTCACCTCTGGTTTTAAAACATGTACGGGGAGCAGTTAACAGTGTCCGATCAGCTCTGAAACACACTACATACATTTTAACCCAACTGAGTCAATCTGCCATGACTTCAACCTGAAAATTGGTACTGTCACTATTACCCCTAACCATGCTGCTAAAAACCTGGGCGTCGTACTAGATGATCGTCTTTCTCTCTCTGAGCACATTTCCTCCGTAGCGAGGTCATCTTGCTATGCATTGTACAATATTAGAAAAATCATACTGTACCTGACCCAATATGCCGCTCAGCTCTGATACAGGCTACAGTCAGCTCCCGCCTCGATTATTGCAACTCGCTCTTGGCTGGCCTACCTGCTTGCGCGATCAAACCTTTGCAAATGGTCCAGAATGCCGCAGCGCGACTGGTTTTCAATCAACCTAAAAGGTCACATGTCACCCCACTCTTCAGCGACCTGCACTGGCTGCCTGTAGCTGCCAGAATTAAACACACAGCTCTGACGCCAGCCTACAAAACCACCTCAGGATCTGCCCCTGCCTATCTCAGCGCCTTACTAAAGGCTCACGTCCCGACCAGGGCGTTACACTCCGCTCATACAAACCGTCTAGTTGTACCCTCGCCTCTCGCAAAGCGAGGTGACTCTAGACTCTTCTCTGTGGTCGTCCCCAAATGGTGGAATGACCTACCAACGGCTACTAGAACAGCAACATCCCTTTCGACCTTTAAAAAACTTGTAAAAACCTTTCTGTTTCGAGAATGCTTCCCTGCCTAACAAAACTAACAAAACTAACAACTACTCTGTGCTCCTTTACACCTTTCTCAGCTTATGTCCTCCTCTGTAAATCGCTTTGGATAAAAGCGTCTGCTAAATGCAATGTAATGTAATGTAATGTAATGTAAACTGTCTCCACAAGCACATTCAAGGGCCTCAGCTGCTCTCTGCACAGGCAGAAAGGCCAGCTAACTGAATGTTACTTGTTGGATGTTTCACCTCCAGGATCTAAATTCACCTGCACTTACTTTATTTATTTACTAATATTTGTTAGATGTTGTTAGGGATAAATATTTCACCAGTAATACAAGTGCTGCATTATATCAGAAAACAATGAGTATTGTCATATTACTTAACGTAAGTGTTATGATGCGCTCACTCACATAAGAATTGTTGGTACATTAAGGGCGTGGTTGGTTACACATAGGTTGTTGTTGTTAAATATCTGCACACCCAGGGTGTAATATAATAGCATGCTCTTAATGTGAAAGGAGGTTAACAGTCAGGAGAGGAAGTGTAGGGCTCTTTCTCCCCAGGTTGCTGACCCCTTCCAATTGGAAACCGGAGCAAAGGACCGACATCAAGATGGACCAATCAGGGGGGAGCTAAGTTTAAACCACAGCTCCTCCCCTTCGTCACCTCTAGACAAATAAGATAGTAGCACATTCACATATAAATACTATGGTTACCTGTAAGTTAGGCACTTTTTTGGACATTGGCTGCCGCAACTCGCTCACTCTTAGAGTCAGTGAACTGTGGTTTCCAGAACAAAGACAGTCCATGTACATGTGCTTTTAATTCTGCAATGCTCAAATACATTTTTTAAAACAGACTTCTGACTTTGAGTTCTCCTTACTTGCAAAATAACGTACACGCTTAACAATGTGTGTTACTGTAAAGGAGATTACTGAGCCTGGTTGTGTCGATTATCAGGTCCAGCCATGTTCACTGGAAGGTAGACATTGACACACAATCATAGCGTTACCTTCAATGCATAGTGGTGGTGCTAAAATGCACATTCAGCTACTGTAAATGGCAATCAATATGCCTGACAAATCCCTGTCTTTCCGTTTCATGGGCACTAACCCCACAGCACAGAGGAATCTGTCTTTCCATACACATTGTCCCAGAGAAGCATTACGAGGCAGCATACTGCATGTTTCTTTCATTCAAAACATTTCTGTTTGTGTTTTAATGTGAAAAGCTGCGTTACCCTTGTACCCATACTGTACTACCACAGACGCTGTTAAACCACCAGCATGTGGCTCTCAGTACGGTCCATGTGTCATGCTCTAACTATCATATGATGTGTTCTCTAAAAATTAACCTTGATATAAACACACAACTGTGATTTAGTGGGCCTGAGTAAGGTTTCCCTCCAAGTTCATCTCAAAATAAGTCACATTAAGACAAACACAGCTGACTAAGTTTGCCTTTAAAAGCTTTGTCTGGGACATCACTGACGACATCACTGTGTTTCTTCTCTAACTATTTGCTTTGGTGTCACTGTTAATGTGATGAGTAGAGGCCAGAGCACCGTGACTTTCTGATGGATGTTTACTTTAACCAGAATGCCAGCCAAAATGTTTAGTCCACTGATGCTGAGCAGACATAAGAGCTGTTCAAGTGGTGCATTTTAGAAAGAAGCCAACATTCCCCCACCTCCCACCCCTGTGCTGTAGTATGCCTGTCTTGCACCAATTATGGTCATTATTACATTAAACTAAGAACTACCCTACCATGTACACTGTAGATTTTATCAGCTGTAAATATCTAAGCAAGTCTCCAGCTCCATTAGAAAAAATGGATAATCAATAATATGAAACACTAACATCAACTGTTTCTAAAATAAAATCATTAAGTTAGGATGTGGCAGAGAGAAGCGGGTATTGAAAACCATGACCCGCATGAGAGTGAAAGCTTGGCAAGCAGCTCAATCTACAAGCAGTAACACTGTTGTCCTGTAGGATCCACATTCAGTGTGTTTTTCATACAAGCACTCACACTCTGTATTTAATTAAACTAGAAAGGCAACCAAGAAATACAAGAGAGAGAAAGAGTGATCTATATATTTTCTTACGGATGATGTCATATGCACTTTCACACATATAATGGCAGTTAAAAGAAGCTGTTAACCATTGGTTCTGTATAATGAATAAGAGATATAAGATATATACCGCATGATGCTGAGTTGATTTCCAAATTTCCAAATTTGTAGTGTGCTACCCAGGCCCACAAACTTTGTAGTGCTCTAGAAAAAAGCCTGACGTTCAGACTTTATCCTATGTGTTCAGAAAGCCTATTAAACATATATAATTATAATATACACCGAATAACATGTATAAATCGTGAGGAATGAGTGGCATGATTTGGTGTGAGATTTATTCTGGCAACATGAGCTTGAATAATATATACATGTTTAGATGTAGAACTTGTATTTATTATGTTAAATAAACATGTAAAATGATGATTACTAGCCCTGCTGAATTTCACATATATTCATATTCTCACATATATTCCACAGACCATAGTTGTCATAGTTGTCATAGTTGTATTCAGCCACCCACCCTGAGGAGTAGATCTAGAGTCACATTACTGGTTAAACTAATCTAACCTGAACCTGATCTCCATGACATTAGCTTTCATGAACATTAAAATTTGTAATAAAACTGAAGAGCAAAGTGATGCAAATTTCTACATTAACGTTTATTTAGGTTGGAGCTATGTGCACTCTGTCAACTAAAGCCACAAAACAGTGCTCTAGAAAAAAGTTGTTTGGTCTGAGATTTGTTTGTGTGTTGGCAGCTGTGAAGTTAATGTCAAATAATGTTGCATAGGCATACTAAACCTCATATAAGAGGTTTCTCTTATATGAATCACGAGGAAGTTTCCCCATAACCATAGTAACTCATTCTCAGGCCTGCCTGTGTGCACACAGTGGAAGGGAGACGGAGAGCTCCTGTGTAACAGATGTGTTATATTGGATCTTGGCAGTCCTGTCTCTGCTGCCTCCCAGCTAATCTAAAAGTTGGTAAAGGCATGGATCGTGGGTGGAGTTGAGGTGGGCGGAATGATGTCTCATACAAGCCACCTGTAAGGGCACCCACCTGTCGATTAATTATGCATAACTTTAAGCCTTACTATTAATTATGAGACTATAGTACTTATTATCAATAGTAATTTGAATACAGATCAGTACAGTTATGAACGGGAAAATTAGCTAAATTAAAAATTAGTATGCTGCTTTCCAGACAACCTACAGGTGAACTGGAGCTCAGGAGGGTAGTCCAGGCCTCAAACAAAACAAATGAAGTCATTCCATTCTATCAGTCGCTGCTGTCATGCATGCTCTCATTTCCTTGCTGTCATTATTTATGGCTGTCAATCATGTTTTGAGCTGTTCATCAGCTGGTCACATCTACCCAATAGCACAGCGACACACCTGACTTGTTAGCCAATCATCTTGGAAGATAAATATTTAGTATTTATAATTATTTGTTTATGTGAGATGTTATTTGATTAGAATCCTTATTTCTCATTCATAATATGTACAGCAACGTAACAGTGTTGTGTTTTCAAAATTTTCTGCTTACTAGGAGCCATAATGCTCTCTTGTGTTTCGTCTCTTTGTATTTCTACCTCTATCATCACCAGTGTCAGGTTGCACATCTGAACTGCAAAGGAAGACAGTGATAACATATTTGAATGACATATAGCAGCATTTTATTAACCATATAAATGTTAATTTTAAACTTTTATTAGTCCAACTACTTAAAGCTTTGGATGCCACCACAGTGTTTCAAGTAAATTGAATGAAAAACTCACACATCTCAAGTTGAGTGTGAAAACCATAAAGACCCGCCGCTGGGTGAGGCTGGGCCGCGTCAAGTATTCCACAAAAAAGTACAACTGATCCAATCTTCTTTACGATTAACAGTTCTTCAGAACATGAACAGTTTGAACATGAACGGTTCGAACATGAACAGTTCTTCAGAACATAGGCTTCTCTTGCCTACTCCTTGCTGCCAGAGACCTGGCAGCACCTGCTCTCACACAGCTGAGCCCCATTTGGCTTGAGGGAGGAAGCAGTTGAGACCCTCAGTATGGCTTGAAGATGCCCATCAGTAACTTTCGACCTGTACTTTGACTTATTAAAGTTCATGGTGGAGAAGAGCTTTTCACGCAGATATGTGCTCCCAAAAAGGCACATGGTCCGTTTGAACATCCTGGAAAGCTCAGGGAAGGTGGGGGGCAATTCTCTCAAAAATTGTCCAAGCTTGTGTACTTTTCCACTCACCTCCCTGAACTTGGCTTTGAGTTCAGAATTGCACTGCAGGTCAATGAGCTCCATTTGAAGCACAGGAGGGGCATCTTGCACATCTAAGGAGAAGGGGTCAGCAAAAATTTGCAAAGTGGCTCTGTGTGTCTTGAAGTCTAAAAACCTGTGATCAAATTCCTCCTGTAGCTTCACAATGGCATCAGCATACTTATCACCACTGAATGGTGTGCCCACATCCATGACTGCCCTGCATGCTGAAATGGCAAAGGTTTGTCTGAGAGAGCTGGGCTTTCATTGACACAAGTTTTAAGGAGAGTGCTCTCATGTTGTCATAGGCAGCACTAACAAGCTGCCCCAGGCCTTGTAACTTCTTGTTCAGTACATTCAGCTCCTGTGTGATGTCAACAAGAAAAGCTAAGGCCTGCTGATGGATAAAGCAGTGCAGAGCAATGGCCTCCTCCACACCCTCCTCTTACAGTTTTCTTTGAACTTGTGCCACCAGTCCATTTCTCCTGCCTGTCATTGATGGCGCTCCATCGGTTGTTATTCCAGCAACCTCTTCCATGGCAAACCGGCATCCACAATGGCATCACACAGCTGGCGGAATATCTCCTGAGTGGTGGTCTGGCCATGCATAGGAATCACTGTGAGCAACTCCTCCATCACTTTAAAATTGTCGTTAACACCATGGGACATACATTGCGAGCTGTGCAGTGTCAGTGATGTCTTTGCTCTCATCCAAAGCGACTGAGTATGCACAGAAACGTTTGGCTTCCTCACGCAGTTGATCGTGTATGTTACCTGACAGGTCAGGAATGCGCTCTGCCACTGTGTTGGCTGAAAGGCTGATGTTTCCAAACTGACCCTTCTTTTCTGGACTGACGCCTATACTTGCAGCCCGTACTGTAACATGCACTTTTTGATGAACTCGGCTTCTTTGAATGGCTTACCCGCCTTAGCAATCATCTCACTTGTCATGTAGCTAGCTTCGACTGCTGCATCATTCTCTTTGCTTGCTTTCTTGAAGAAATCTTGTCGCCTCAGTAGACATGTTTTAAGATTGGCGACCCGGTTCTCTCTCTTATCTCCCTGTTATTTTGCATACTCCTCAGCATGTCTAGTTGAGTAATAACGTGTGATGTTGTACCCGTTGTGCTCTGCAACTTTCTCTGTGCATATAAGACACGTCAGGCTGCCCCTGTGCTCAACAAAAAAATATTCGTCTCCCACTTTTCCTGAAATGTCTGTGCTCATCGCCAACCTTTCTCTTCACAGCAGGTTTTGAGAAAGACATGACTGGGGCTGGATATATTTTCCTTCCACTTGGTGTCGCTCCGGAATCACGTTTCAACCAAGTGACTAAATGTTGCTAATTCGTGTTGGCTAACTTGACAACAAACACCACCGGAAGCTGTCAGGGCAATTGTTGACAGACCGCGAGAATGCTTCTCATGTACACAGTTAGAGTTGTCACGATACTAAAATGAGACAAAGTATCGCGGTTCCGGGTATTATCGCGATACTGCTGCCTTTTTTTATTATTATTATTTTTATAAACTGCAATGTATTTGTACAAGTTAGTTTGAAACAACGACGTTTGTTTTTTAAGCAAAATTAGTGTTGCCACTGACGAAGACGCCACGGCAGACTCGCTGCTCGGGCCCGGTGCTTCTGCCATGGTGAGTGTGTTGTCTCGTGTCGGCGAGACAGAACTTTAGTTTGTTGTTTTGTTTTGAAGCGAGTTTCTATCGAAGCGGAGCGGTCTTCATGGAGTCGTTCTTGGCCGGCAGAAAACACAAACAGCCAATCAGCTAACAGACGGGCGGACCCAGCGTGCGGAAACAGCCATCATATCCTGGGACGTCACCAGTAACAGGCAAACAGCCAATCATTCAGCAGCTGTGTAGTTCGGTTTGGGTTCCATGTTGGTTGTTTACAAAGGAGTAGCATGCAGTGAGAAGCCGGGAGGAGAGCAGAGGCGGCCGCTATGTAGCGGAGACTGGCACCGGTAGTATAGTAATCCACGGTAGTACCGTCGTATAAAATTTCTAGTATAGTAGCAACGGTTATAATTTGGCACCGCGGGGTACCGTGTATACCGTGGGTATCGTGCAACTCTATAACACAGTACACACTTATTATTTCGCTCATCATTTTTTTTCCACTGTTATTTTGACCGTATATGTGAATCCGACACAAGTGAGGTGCGATGTACGAGCGAGCGAGTGACAGAGAGGAGACACTGGGCGTGTACGGGCATAAACTGAAACGGGCCAGTAGAAATGAAAGAGGAAAATCACAGAATACAGGATATGTCCAGGACACCAGCACGTGAGGGAGGGAGGATCGGATGGTGGCTCAGGTAGCAATGAGGAACTGTACGTGAGCTCCACCCTGTAAGCTGCACACCTGTAAGCTGTACACCTGTAAGCTGCACACCTGTCAGCAGCACACCTGTAAGCTGTACACCTGTCAGCAGCACACCTGTCAGCTGCACACCTGTCAGCAGCACACCTGTAACTGCACACCTGTAAGCTGTACACCTGTCAGCAGCACACCTGTCAGCAGCACACCTGTCAGCTGCCACCTTCAGCAGCAGCAGCACACCTGTCAGCTGCACACCTGTAAGCTGCACACCTGTAAGCTGCACACCTGTAAGCTGCACACCTGTCAGCTGCACACCTGTAAGCTGCACACCTGTCAGCAGCACACCTGTCAGCTGCACACCTGTAAGCTGCACACCTGTCAGCTGCACACCTGTAAGCAGGTGCTCCATGCAGACATCTCTCAGACTTTATTTTGTAGGCTAAGGACAGACTAGATCCTGATCGTTTTGGATATAAAGCGCCCTATCTTCACCCTTACTGATTATTGACTTATAACCTAAGAAATCTCTCGGCTGCTGTCCAGTCCGGTAATAACAGGTCTCTGTGAGTGTCTGCTGTGAGTTTAGGGGGCACGTCAGCCAGAGCTGTAGTGTGTGTGTGTGTGTGTGTGTGTGTGTGTGTGTGTGTATGTGGGTGAATGAGTGAGTGAGACTGCTGCCTGCTGAACAGAGGGTCGCAGGAAGAAGGATCTGAAGTGCCCCTGTTTCGGCTACAAAAACACGCCGAACTGATCCGTAACCAGCCCAATTTTTATCCACCCGCCCAAACCCATTTTTGCCCGCAAAACAGATTGCAAATCCGCCCATCTAGCAACCCTGAACCTTAGCCGCACTAACACTAAACTTTGATGTCAAGTAGGAGGCCACAAAATATCGTCCAGCGGGCCGCAATTGGCCTGCGGGCCACGAGTTTGAGACCCATGCTCTAGAGTCTAGAGCATCAGTGAACACAAAGCAGAGGTCAGTGCCTTTGGCTGGAGGAACAGCAGGTATCACACATGTCCAGCTGAATGTGACTGACTGAGCAGTTACCTCTACTTTTCCTCACTTGTAAATTGGGTTGGCTTTCAAACTATGGTGGCCCTGAATAAGATTTTGTTCGTGGTCCATTCCATGAAAAAACACCTGATCACACAGAGTGTTGGAGGAGGATGTAGAAGGCTGTGGTATGTCTGTTATGACCTCTGCAGATACAGTCATATCAGAGCGGGAGGTAGGAGCTCATGGATACATGTTTCCTCCCTATAGGTCATCCAGACCTATTCATGAACCACAAAGAAAATACACATTTATTTAAATTAACACAAATTTGCATATGCAGATTCTTTGCAAATGTACTTAAATAAATAAAAAATAAATATATGATAGGCTTCTTGCTTTTATCAAAAACCAGTGGATCTACAGTTATGCAATCTACTGAGCATCCCTGTAATAAATTAGAGAGGTGTTGGTTATTATTATTGTAACTGAGGGTGTTGCTCAGTTGTGCTGTGGCACAGGGTCTAGTTTACAAAGTGCCACCCTTTAGAAAACATCTACAGCATCATTACTCTCATAATGTATTGTTCAGCGGTTCACCTCCTACAAATGAATATTTGATAGTTAGTGTTATTCACTTCACAGTAAACTGGGTAACTTTAGTTACTTACAAGTTAAAAGTAGTCAGATGCCAAATGTAATGCCTGCATGTTTGAGTCCCCTGGTCTCTACAGAAAGAGGCACCAGTTGTTCTCTGACCCACAATTAACCCTCACATGGTTCACTAAATATAGAAATCCTGCAGCACCTGTTGCCCCTGGTGTTAGATAGAGGGCAAGAGCATTTGTTTTAGAGATTAAACAGCCACAGTAACTGATTTTACAGGAAGTGAGACTTCAGGAGAGCAGATCACTCTGATTTATGACTATCAGCAATCATAGATTTTACTTTATATTTTCAGAAGGAAATATTGTACTTTTTATTCCAATACACTGATCTGACAGCTGCGCTTTCTTTTCAATTAAGATGTTATAAAAAATTAAATACATGGTCAGACAGGTTGACTGTTGATTTGTAATTATTCATGTTCAGGTTCAGTTCTTTGTTTTAGTATTAACAATACATAGTCAGGTTAGATTGCTGGGTTAGAACTTGAATACATGGCTGTGGTGTAAATGTTTGTGAAGGCTGGCAGAGCATCTATTAGGCTCAGCCGGGACCCCAGACAGTCAGAGAGGGAGTAATAGACTATAGAGTCAATAAGGGATATCCCGGAGGCCTCATTGCAGTGTTTGTAATGCGTGTTCAGATGATGTGGTGTGTTTACTGCATCAGCAGCCTCCTCGCCCATTGCTGGAGCATAGAGTCGAGCTGAAAGGCGCACAGCCGCTGTCCAGAAGGACTCAACATTTGGAGCAGCGTGGGTAGAAGAAACAGAAGAAGATGTCAGTGGCATTGAAGAGAGGGATAAGTGCTGAGACAGAGTCCAGAAAATGCGCCGCGCGTCTCTGGAGGCTCTTTCCTCACCTTTTACTGTGTCTGTCTCTGGTGGCTTACGCAGCGCTGGGTGCGCTCCTGTTCCAGTGCATTGAAGGAGGCACCGCCGTGTCCACTACCCAACAGGATTACCGGCAGTTCCTGGGTCAGATTGTCAAAACCGTCCAGAATCAAAGCGGTAAGTAAGCACAAAGGTCTGATATCATCAGACTTTAAGAGCTAATACATCTGGACCTCAGCACGCGCATTTCGAGACTATGAGACTTACAGTATCATATTAAAAATAATAAATATTAATTATTCCGAGCCTGAACTCCACATTACACAATTTCTCCATGTTTTCAGATAACGCCTCCTGTACACAAGAACAAATAGTGAGCCAGGTGGAGAAAAAGATGGACCAGTTCAAGTCCATATGGTTCCAGAGACCTAAGAACTGGACTTTTTTCGGCTCCATGTTCTTCTGCTGCACTGTATTCACAACCGTTGGTAAGTTTACAGCAGAAGTCTATACACATTTTTGGACATTTTGGTACAAAATCAGCTAACCAGCTGTTGGTAGGTTACTACTTCCTCTGTTTGAAAAGAGGTCAACCACCAGTGAATGATCTTATAAGCATGGATGGGGCGATTATCTGCAAGTAGAAGGAGCATCACATCACACACATCATCATCAACTGACCTTGCATGTGCTCCTTCCAACTGGGTTTATTTGGTCAGTTAGTGAGAGAGCCCCAAAACAAGGACCACTGTAAAGAGGAGGAAAATGTACTGGCTGGTTTGTCAACATGAGTTACAGTACTAAGTACTGCAGCTGTCATTCATATTTACAGTGTATAATATTTAATTGAAAATTTAGCCAAATACAAGAAAATGGTTGGAATACAACATTGTGTATATGATATGGTAATGATTCATTTATTTTGATAAATTTACAATGGCAGTATGATTCTCAAACAATTATTTGGATTAATTGTGCGTATAGGAGTATACAGTATGTGAGGGCGTGAGTATTTGCAGCTCTGGGTCATTTGATCTTCATACAAAAGAAGTAGAGGCACAAAGTCATGACTGCATCTCTTTTAGAGCAATGTCTCAACTGTCTGTCTCCTCTGTGCATTTGGAGTCGAACATTGTATGTGATCTGAACACGGTGTGACTTGGGTTAGCTCAGGAAACTGAGTTGGCAATAACTACTCCCAGTCAAACATCTCTCTCAAGGTTTCTTTCATATACTGTAGTTTGTATACTGTAGCATATAGCAATCACAAATGCTGACACGGCAGTCTTATTCCCATCTTCAACTCATCCCATATCATATCATCATATCTACCACAATACCTCCTGCACACCATGAGCTACATTTACAGTGATCAGCAGAGAGAGAGAGAGAGAGAGAGAGAGAGATTCTCATCATCTAAGGCTGATGGGAATTTTGAAGTATTTGGTCAAAAACCCAAATAATGAACAAATTAAAACTCTGCTCTGAAGATTGCCCTAAATGAAAAGGAAAAGAATTTCGTGGTAATCAGTGTAATTCAAAATCTAAATTAAATTCCTAACCAAAAAATGTCAACCTGCAGGTGGTGGTACAAAAAGGTTTGGAAAAACAGTCAGTTTGTCAGTCTCATCAGGTTTAAAGGATACAGTTAAATACCATCAGCATAACAGTCATATGCAAGAGATACCTTTCATTTTTCTAATAATGTGGATGGAAATGGAAAGGGAAGTAAATAAATAGAAAATATTAAAGGACCCAAGACAGAACCCCGAAGCACCCCACGGAAAAGAGCAGACATGTAGGGACCAAGTGACACAGAAATGCCAAGGGCACAATCGCTTTTTCAGGAGAGGCGGATCAACTGCATCTTGAAATAAGCAGGGACACAACCAGATTGCAAAGAACCATTTATGATCAAGACCAGACATGCAAGTAAAATAGCTATAGGGCATGAGGAAGTTTTTGTACTGTGCACAAGACCAATGAGGTCTTGCAGGGAAATGATAAGCTGACAATATTTCACACATATTTCACTAGATAAATTAAAACCATGGTCTACTGGTGGTGGCAGAGGAAAAGCCAGAGGATCACCAGAGTCATTAGGATTCATCTTCTATGGACCATGAATGTCTGTACCAAATTATACAGCAATCCATACAATAGTTTTGAAGTTATTTGACAACCTAATGGAATTGCTAAAAGAACCGTCAAGGGATGACCAAAGTTATTTTGATTCATGAATGGCTATACAAAAATATAATTACCAGTAACTGCTGAGAGATTTCTACTCTCACTGACCCTAAACTTGTTAGTCTCGCTTTGTAAAACACCCTGAGGTCAGGTGACCAAACTGCACTGATATGTCACTTGTCAGACCTTCAGAAACAAGCCTTTGTGACACTGAGAGAAAACTGACTTATCATTCTTCTGTTGGAAGTGTTCTCTGTTGTGGTCTACTTTACTTGTGGTTTAGTGCACTTTGGTGCTAATGACTGTGTGTTCAGCTCCTATTGACGTTGCCAGGCAGTAAAAGTGCTAGCCGCATATTACTGTGGCTCAGGCAATGTGTAACAAGCAGTAAGCCGTCTGTGTACATGACAGGGGGTCTGGTTTTGTTCATAATAATACTGTATATGACAACTGTTGGAACAAGGATTTACTTTCCTAGTAAACATGGATCAAACCAGTAACCATTTGACTGGAGGAGGGTAAGGTGAGCTGAGCGAGATTTCATTCTGGGCATAATTACAAATTAAATCACATCCAATAATATCTGTATATATGAACTGCCTCAGCCTCTCCTGCTTAGGTTGCCCTGGTTGAGTGACAGATAGACTGAACTACATGACGGCAGATGTGTGCCGACAAATTCTAGTGATAGTCAATATTTCTATTTAACAGTGATCAATAATCTGAGTTGTTGCTTAGAGAGGTAAAACCACAGAGAATTATTACCAACTATGCAACTCACAGAGTTTGAGCACGCTTGAACTCTTTTAAATTGACAACTGTTTTCAGCAATGAAGCTTTAAAACCCATTGTGCATGACCTGCTCAGCACCAAATGACAGATGCACAAGATCTGCAACTAGCTGGTGAAAATGGTGGAGCATTTAGGAGCTAAAGAGTTCGATATTTCTCTCACCAGTTGAACTAAAAGACTCATCAACATTCATCATGTAGTCAGAAACATAATTCTAAGTACATGCAAATGTAGCACTGTGTCTGTAAAATCTGAAATCAATTACTGCAGGTTTCAAATGAAGTTTTTTGACCTGGTCTGAGCCCATATTTATCACATGACCCAGAATAGAAAATTGGTCTTAACTAGTCCCTCACAGAGCACAGAACTGTCATGAACATTACATTACATTACATTGCATTTAGCAGACGCTTTTATCCAAAGCGACTTACAGAGGAGGACATAAGCTGAGAAAGGTGTAAAGGAGCACAGAGTAGTTGTTAGTTTTGTTAGTTTTGTTAGGCAGGGAAGCATTCTCGAAACAGAAAGGTTTTTACAAGTTTTTTAAAGGTAGAAAGGGATGTTGCTGTTCTAGTAGCCGTTGGTAGGTCATTCCACCATTTGGGGACGACCACAGAGAAGAGTCTAGAGTCACCTCGCTTTGCGAGAGGCGAGGGTACAACTAGACGGTTTGTATGAGCGGAGCGTAGCGCCCTGGTCGGGACGTGAGCCTTTAGTAAGGCGCTGAGATAGGCAGGGGCAGATCCTGAGGTGGTTTTGTAGGCTAGCGTCAGAGCTTTGTGTTTAATTCTGGCAGCTACAGGCAGCCAGTGCAGGTCGCTGAAGAGTGGGGTGACATGTGACCTTTTAGGTTGATTGAAAACCAGTCGCGCTGCGGCATTCTGGACCATTTGCAAAGGTTTGATCGCGCAAGCAGGTAGGCCAGCCAAGAGCGAGTTGCAGTAATCGAGGCGGGAGCTGACTGTAGCCTGAATCAGGAGCTGAGCGGCATATTGGGTCAGGTACGGTCTGATTTTTCTAATATTGTACAATGCATAGCGACATGACCTCGCTACGGAGGAAATGTGTTCAGAGAGAGAAAGACGATCATCTAGTACCACGCCCAGGTTTTTAGCAGCATGGTTAGGGGTAATGGTGACAGTACCAATTTTCAGGTTGAAGTCATGGCAGATTGACTCATGGGCAGGGATGACCAGGAGTTCGGTTTTTGACAGATTAAGCTGGAGATGGTGGTCTTTCATCCAAGTTGACAGATCAGAGAGACAGGCGGAGATGCGTGCGGAGACCGTGGTGTCGTCCGGCTGGAACGACAGGTATAGCTGTGTGTCATCGGCATAGCAGTGGTAGGAGAAGCCGTGTGAGCGGATAACATGGGACAGCGAGGTGGTGTAGATGGCAAACAGAAGGGGACCCAGCACCGACCCCTGCGGCACCCCCGTGGAGAGGGTATGAGTCGATGACAGACGACCTTGCCAAGACACATTAAAGGAGCGTCCAGCGAGGTAGGACTCGAGCCAGGAGTGGGCAGAGCCTGTAATGCCCATGTTAGCGAGTGTGGTTAGGAGTATGTCGTGATTGACTGTATCGAAGGCAGCCGATAAGTCGAGAAGGATGAGTACAGATGATTGCCCTCGTGCTCTGGCTGTTTTTAAGGCTTCTGAGACAGATAGTAAGGCTGTTTCGGTGGAGTGGCCACTTCTGAAACCCGATTGCTTTGGGTCAAGTAGGTGGTGATGGGTGAGGAAGTCAGTGATTTGTTTAGAGACCGCCCTCTCAATGGTTTTCGAGAGGAAGGGGAGCAGTGACACCGGCCGATAATTTTCAACCGAGGCGGGGTTAAGCGTAGTCTTTTTTAGTAATGGCGTAACTCTGGCTTGTTTGAAGGCCGCTGGAAATACGCCTGAGGACAGTGAGGCATTAATCACGGATGTGATCGGTGGGACTACTGTAGGAGCGATATCTTGTAGGAGTTTAGAGGGGATGGGGTCCAGTGGGCAGGTGGTGGGTCGGTTGTTTATGATCAGTTTGGATACCTCGTCTTCCGAGAGAGGGGTGAACGAGGAGAGAGTTGCGCTGTTGTCTCGGGGGAGTAGCAGGTTGTGACCGGGGGGATCACAAAATTGTTTGCTGATTATCGCCACCTTGTCTGTGAAGAAGGAGGCAAAGCTGTCAGCAGTGAGGTTGGTGGCAGGTGGGGGTGGGGGAGGATTGAGCAGCGATTTGAAGGCGGAGAAGAGTTTCCGTGTGTCAGTTGTGCTGCTGATTTTCTTGTTGTAATATTCCATTTTAGCAGTCGTGACAGATGAAGAGAATGACGCTAGGAGAGATTGGAAGGCTTCTAGGTCAGCGTGGTTTTTGGATTTGTGCCATTTCCGTTCTGCAGCTCTGAGTGCTGTACGTGACGAGCGGATGGCATCAGTCAACCATGGGCGGGGCTGAGTGGAGCGTGCTGGTTTTCTAGAAAGAGGGCACAGGGAATCTAGGCATGCGGTTAGTGTGGAACTGAGAGATTCTGCGGCTGCGTTGACATCTAGCGGAGAGAAACTGTTGGGAGGGGGAAGGGCAGTAGCGACGATTGAGGCGAAGTGGGTGGCAGACAAGTTGCGGAGATTGCGTCGAGAGGTGGTCATGGGTTGAGGGGTGGTAGGTAGTTCTGGGAGGGAAACCGTGAAGTGGATGAAGAAGTGGTCCGAGGTATGTAATGGTGTGACCATTATGTCATCAGTTTTGCAGTTTTTGGTAAGGACGAGATCCAGATGATTGCCATTTTTGTGAGTTGGGGGAGTACTGACTAGTTGCATGTCGAATGAGTTGATGAGGGATAGAAAGTCTGTGGCGTAAGCTTTGCCTAGATGGATGTTGAAATCACCGAGGACCAGCAGCGGGCACTCAAGTTCAGGGATTGAGGACAGTAGCGTGTCTAACTCATTGACGAAGTCACCCAGAGGTCCAGGAGGACGGTAGATGACGATCACTGAGCATTTGACCGGAGCTATGACTTTGATTGCGTGGTGTTCAAATGAGCAGTAGTTGGTGTTGAGGAGCAGGGGAGCATAGTTCCATTTGTTGTTAACCAGGACCCCAGTTCCTCCTCCTCGCTTGGAGAGACGGGGGGTATGGGAGAAGGAGTGAGCTGCGGAGAGTGCTGCCTGAGTGGCGGTGTTTTCTGTTTTAAGCCAGGTTTCGGTGAGGGCCAGTAGGTCCAGGGATAGACCGCTGGCATAAGCTGGGATAAAGTCCACCTTGTTGACAGCAGATTGGCAGTTCCATAGGCCAACAGAGAAGGTTTTGGTGGGTGTATAGTGTTCCAGTGGCCGCAGGTTAAATAGATTCCTGGTGCGAAGGTTGCGGCGTAGGGGGGTCCGTGCAGTAGAAACTACGGGGATCTTCTGGAAGCACATGGTGATATAGGTAGGACAGATGGAGGATAGTTTTGCCTTGCTCGGTGGACTCGCGCAGGTAGACTCGCTTGTCTTAACCCAAGTAGGTCTTCACACGAGGAGGGCTTCAGACGAGGGCTGACGCTTCCGCTGACGCTGCAGCGCAGAATGCTTGTTGAAATAGGTGCAGGTGCCACTCCCTGAGTCCGCCCTCTTTTGCAAATTACAAAAGGCTGTGGTTTCGGGGGCGTGTCACTTGTTCACACCTGAGTCCAATCCAGTTTCGGGTACAGCAGAGTAAAATTAATCCTAGTTAAATTACCTGAAGTGAATTCTAGAAGATCTTACTGTCAGCTGTTGACTCCACACTTTCTTCAAGCTTGTCCTGAAGATGGGAGTTCACTGTGTCTATTTAAGCTCCTTGATAAGTGAGAAGTCCGCCCTCTTTTGCAAATTACAAAAGGCTGTGGTTTCGGGGGCGTGTCACTTGTTCACACCTGAGTCCAATCCAGTTTCGGGTACAGCAGAGTATAATTAATCCTAGTTAAATTACCTGAAGTGAATTCTAGAAGATCTTACTGTCAGCTGTTGACTCCACACTTTCTTCAAGCTTGTCCTGCAAGTGTTCACTGCAGTGAGCAAATGACAAAAAGGGCAAACAACATTGGTATGAAAATATATATTGTTTGATGTAGATTCTTCAAAGATAAATGATTCACACTGACCATGCAGCAGGAATTCTTTCAGTTTCTGATCATTAATCGTAACAATGCTCAGATGATGTCATCTATTTTATCCACTGTTAGATTCCAGAAACTTTACTAGACCCTTGAGAAAATAAACCTACATGATTCATTCTGAGATATCTCACATGCAAGAGGAAATGTCTCCAAAACTATTAGAGTTCATTATTCACTGACATTTTTGTGGAAATATGATTATTAGATTTAGCTGTACATTGCGGTGGGAATAAAGTGCACCAGCCATCAATAAAAATCCATAGAAAATGAATTGATAATGCAGAGAGTTGTTGTTGAGATACTTTGTTCTGAACCTAGACCATATTGTGGTCTGCACACAGTACTGTCACATAATTACTGCATTACTTACTGAAAAGCAATCTAACAAGTTGATCCTAAAAAAAGATTACAACTGCCTTTTTTCCCGTGTGGCTGGTGTGTCTCATTATCAGACGGCAGCTGTTTTTGAATGGTTACAATACCTGAGGACTGACAGGTGCGTGGTGGCCACATGGTAGTCACTGCGGGGCCAGTGCCCCAGTCACAGTTTATCATAAGAAATGTCAGCTGCTGTTGGTTTATGCACTTAGTCTAGTTATCCTACCCATCTGGAAGCTGATCTAAGAATCTGTACTTGTGTAGATGATGGGGAAACAAATCCTGCAAATCATTCAGCAGGCCTTAAAAGTATTTACCTCTGAATCTGTGATTCAAAAGTGTAGAAAATACATAAGTCCATAAGACCATCAAGACGCCACCAAAACTTTATTTGTGGTGCAGTTCATAAAGGCTTCTTTATGTTTCACTCCTAGTGCAATCAACAAATACCACCAATGGTATCGGTGTTGATCGATACCAGTGTAATTTATGCACTGCTGCAGTTTCATCAAAGAGTTGACCTGACTGTCTGTCTGACCCGTCACAGTGCAGAGCAGGCACACCTTGCTCAGCTCCCAAGTTGTGGGCGGAACAATCTAAAATATTGATTGAGTATTGATACCAGCGTTGGTATCGGTAGTGATCGATACTTGCGTGATGAGATCGATAATTAAGTTTCACTTTCTCTTCTCTACGATCAGTACACAACTCCTGTTACAGCACAGTGGTTGTGTGCAAGTGGTAACACACCACTCTCTTCAATTCGCATACCCCCAACTCTCCCCTGCTGTGTTTTGGTGTTGTGCCATCACGTGACTCAGAGGCGGCAGGCAAACAAGTAAGCAAGCAGTCAGCCAGGCCTGGCCAGCAACAGATGGAGGAGGAGAAGGAAAAGGAGCACCGTGTGGCAGTATTTCATGAAAATTCATTTAGATTTAGCAATTTGATGAAGCATCCACATTAATTATTATGAATTATCCCACATGATCATTTTTTTCAATAAACAAAAAAACTAGATTTTATTATACTAGAAAGCTAGTCTAGAAATACAAGCCAAGGAAAGGGCTCATAGCTGAACTGTTTTGTTTAGATGAATCATATTTTTTTTTTATGTCATATTTACTGAATATTTAGGCTACTGAAAAGCACAAAGGAAGATCATCTTCTGACACCTTGGCTAAATCAAACTATTAGCAATGGTACGTAGTACATAGCAGATGTGTTTTCACGCATTGGAAATACTCTTGTTTAGTTCAGATGAAGGGTGGTGCCTTGGCTACTTGCTTGGCAGTAGACTCTTTGTCTTGCATACATTTCGAACCTCAAACCCACTAGCTAAACATCTGTTTCAAGATGTTCAGTAGTTTGAGAACATTGCCAATATATATATTTTTTACTTATTAGTGATAATGTTTTATACAATTTGTTCTACCTTTTTGATGTGTAAGAACCTAGTGAAGATACTGTACATTAGCCAGTTTGTTACTCTCAGATACATACAGATAAGTGGTTAAAGGATTCCAGCTAATGGCTAATTGCTCAGCAGCAACAGGAAGCCCACAACTCACTGAAGAGAGGGCACTCTCAGAGGAGAATGCCTTTTACATCACCACAAAAAGCTTATTAGAGGTTGTTAGAGATTAGAGGCACATTGTTTTCTGTGCTGTCTTCTTAGTTGGAAACTCATTCATCACTCCACAACCACCATAATGAGTGTTTAAGGGAAAGCCTCAAGGTACACTGTATAGGTTCACTGTCTGCCAGTTTGCCACTTATTTTAGGGCCTACATTGCATGAATGTTTTTTTTTTATTACATTTATTTTATTGACAATTATTAATACACAATGAAATGTGCCAAATGTGAGCATTCAAGCAGCCAAGCATCCAAGTTAAGTGATGTTTAGATCTATGATAAGACCGTCCACTGAGGCAGAACAACCAGGTGTTGATTTCACCCACAATAATAATGTTTAACAATACAGACAGACTTAGAGACCACAGGCAAAATGTGGTCCTGACAGTGGCAACTTATAATGGAACTAGCAGCCTTATATAGCCTTCCACTGGCAGTGACCTGGACCCCTGCCACAGTATATGGGACTGTACATCTACAAACACACATTATTGATACATGCTAATGTATGCATGATAGATACTAGTAATGAAGCCCTTTATTACAGAGTCTTCTGATAAGCAACACCGTTCTGTAACCTGGCCCCTCACATACTCTTAATCCGCAGGTAAACCCTACACCAGGGGTTGGCAATTAGCGGCCCGCGGGCCAAAACTGGCCCGCCATCAATTATATCTGGCCCGCTAGATGACGTTGATTTATTTTAAATTTAATATATCTTTTAAACCTCATGTTTCCTGTCAAAATACAACAATTCCACATTTTTACAACATTTATTGAAAAGTAGCTGATAAGTAACGTGACAGCAGCCAGAACATCCTCGCAGCCTCTTTACTTGACGCACAGGTTGGAACACTAATTGGCACGTGCGTGCGTAACCTGTGGAAAGTAAAAGTGTCCTGTGGCCCTCATGCAACGGACAACGTGAACAAATGTGTTTCATTAAATGAAAGTCATAGTCATGGCCCGCGATGGAATTGTCAGAAAATAAATTGGCCCGGGTCCAAACTTATTTGCCGACCCCTGCCCTACACTGACCCAAGTAAAGAGCAGACTCTGCAGCTTGAACCCAATGATATATCCACATTGTATTTGTTTGGGCTAAACTATCACAGTTGGCACAACATGCTTGTTTAGGCAGTTTCATCTGAATGCCATTGCCCACTCAGTAGTCTACCTGTCATCCCTGCTTATTTAGCTCAACTAGTATAGTGATGGTTTAGTATAAAAATAGTTACTACAATAAAACCTTAACATATAAATGGCAATAATTCCTTTGCTGTGTCTCAGATTGTGCATCCAGGCCAAGGTCAACTTCACAACAACTTGTATTAATTTTAATGTACATAAATCTGTCGTTAAATCTGTTGATCCGTGGACCTTTCAGATTAAAGGAATAGAAATAATTGAGCCTTTGACAGCTTCAAAGAGTCTCCACATTTTTTTCCATCTCTTCATTACAATACAATACTTGGTGTTATTTAACCATCTGTTATCCTGGGGATCTCTCTAATAAGATGGAGGTGCTAACAGTGCTAACCAGGATACAGAGGCATTATGGAGAGTGTAGCATCACAGAGATGTGGCTGAATGAACTCACTTTGGATCTGCTGGTAACTCTGGACGGCTTTCAACTTGTGAGAGTGGACAGCTGAAGACAGGTAAACATTTGAAGACAGACAGACCACCAGATCAACTGTATAAATGTACCAGAGTTTTTTTAAACTGAACTAATCAGGTCACATCTGAAAGTATCCTCAGCCACATAGATAGATGACAAATGTGACGCACTGATGTTCAGGAGGAAATATCTACAATGGTCACTCTCTTGAATATACCATTATTATGAAGATTAAATAAATCAACTGTTAACTATAAGATATGATGACTATAACTGTCATTAAAATGCTAGTATGAGTGCTAACAGCTTTAGATAGATAGATAGATAGATAGATAGATAGATAGATAGATAGATAGATAGATAGATAGATAGATAGATAGATAGATAGATAGATTTGAGTTAAGCTATAGATGTCTTTAAATCCATTTTCTCCACTGTTGTTGCAGGATATGGAGAGATGTATCCAGTTACCCTGCCCGGTAAGGTGGTGTGTGTCTTGTATGCCATGGTGGGCATCCCTCTCATGCTTCTGGTCATCCTTGATGTAGGAGATTTTCTCGCTATGCTCATGACCAGAGCCTATGTACATATTCACACCTTCTGTAAAACACTCCGCTCCCACACCTGGTCACCAAGGAAGGCTCAAAGGAAGGCAAGACACTCAAGCCACCCAATCATGGAGGAAGGTACAATTGTTTTCAGCCATGATCTTGTGGTCCGTGAACCCCTTGATATCCGGCAGGTGCTTCACAGCCAAGCTGATGTACGGCACAAGTCTGTCAAGCTCCAAAACAACAAAGAGATCTTCGAGAAGATTCTTGCCAGAGAGAACTTACTTAGAAAGGGCCCACTGCTCAGAACCGTCTCCTGCCCAGAGCTAGACCAGTTACCACCACCACCCAAAGGACATGCTATATGGGATTTCACAGGGCTAGGGGATGGAATGGAAATGCTGGATGTACCCTTTATACTGATTCTTTTCATCGTGTTTGCCTACATTTTATTTGGTGGTTTGATTTTGCCACTGTGGGAAGATGATTTTAAGGGTTTTGACCCCTTCTACTTCTGCTTCATCACACTCACTACCATTGGTTTTGGTGACATTGTACCCAAACACCCCAAGTTCTTCATGCTTACCTCACTCTTCATCATTGTTGGCATGGCTATCATGTCCATGTCCTTCAAGCTAGGCCAAGCACGAATTGTAATCTTATACCGCCAACTCATCAAGTTCATCAGCAGGGGAAATGTGGAGGAAAAGAACAACTAAGTCAGAGGAGTCTTTGCCTCATGTCCAAGAATTGTTTCCTGGTTTTGATACAGATCAAAAAAATCTGTGGGAACTTCTCCATCGTGTTCTTTGTACTGGTTGTTCAAATATAAGCATGAGCAAATAAAAAAATGTGCATGTGCCAAAGCTTTCACCCAGTGAAGCAGGGTGATTCTGCATATTTAACATACAGTATTTTGCCAAGGAATGGCTATTTCTTGTCCTGTAGAACTGTGTGGTACAGTAGTAATTGTAGTGCCTTACAGCACACTATAGAGGTCAAAAGAAGAGTGTTGCATTAGATTATAAGTCAGATTTCTTCTTTTAGGTAAATCAAATGAAATGCCTTTTGCATTGAGTGTTCATTCTTTTAAATTTCACTTATGTCCAATTAAACACTCAACATGGACAAATATTATAATTTTCAGACTGTAATATTTTTCAGATTGTAATATTAACCCTATGTCTAGATTAGACCTAGGTTCTTGATTCTATACCGTTAAAACAACATATAATACCTAAGTTCATCAAACCTGTCCATTCAAATGTTTCTTATGTTCATGTATAGCCAGTACTGGGCTGTATATGACTGTCTTTTCTACTTTGCCAGTTTAAATGAGGACGATGTGTTAGAATTATAATCAGCAAACAATTATATGCATTGGAGATAATAATGCAAGATAATTTAAGCTTGCAATACACAGTAGTAGTAAACACCATCATTGCTAATTTCTTGATTCAGTGGCCAAAATAACAGTAATATCCAATCCTTACCCAAACCTACACCTCATACTCCCACTTCAAAGTGTATTTGGAGTGGAGTGGTAGTCGAATGGTTAAAGAGCAAGCCACATGGTTGCAACATTTGATCACCAAAATAAAAATACAAAACATTTGCACAACTTATGTTGCAGTGTGCACTGCAACCGCTTCAGCACTATTTTCACAATGTAATGTATACAATATGTCTGGAAATACGATAATTGAAACACAGCCATAGTAGTCTTAATAATTAATGTAGAATTACTTGTAAAGCATGACAGACAGGAAGGTTAAGATACTGTAGTGTATCATGCAATAAATGTTCATTTATGGAGATAAGTCTCATTTAATGTGTGTTTCTTCATTATTAGCGTCTGTCTTTCACAAACAAGTGAATGCAGTTACACTACAAGTGATGAGCTGCATACAATCTGTCAGAATCTACCTATCATGCAAAAATGCAGGCTTAGTTTTAATGATGTTTTGCCTGTTACCCTATAAATATACTGTATAATGTCAAACTGCTTGATTTGACTTTTCCACAAATAGCTTATACAAATATAAATAAAGAAAGATACACTATGGTAAAGGCAGATTGACGCATGATTCACTTTATGTAATAATCAGATTAAGAACTCAGCAAGTATTTGGCACAGCTAGCTAGCTCTTTTTGTTATTGCACTAAATTTTCAGCATGGCAGAAATTCTATCTTTGGATTTAATTAATAGCACCTAAACATTTCGAACAGTTCACTGTTGATGCTGATTATTCTTGACTTCTGATCAATGCAGCAAAACACCTTGTTCAACTTATTCATCATTCTCACCAATAGATTTTGTGTTTTCACTTCACTCTGCCACTTCATTTGTTTGCCTTTTTCAAGCTACTATAGGCTCAGTTCTAACACACCTGGTCTTACGCACTTAGTTTTCTGTGTGTAATTAACAAATTATCAATCAATAAAATCACTAGAAAAATGCTATTTCCAACACATCATTCATTTGTGTACTGTTTGGTCAGAAACCTGATGTTTTGAACTTGAACATGATGGTAACTTTCCTGGAACGTTCCATTTCAGATAAATACAGAAACCACAAAACCACCTAAACCGAGATCAAGACCAGACCGCATGTAGCCTACTTGAGTAGCTAACATGTAGCTAATATTTGCTAAATGTCTTTAGGTGAGATCTGGACATGTATTGCAGGATTTACAGACTGCTGTGAGTTTTCTTTTGGACGCTGCTTTGCAGATCAAATCAAATCAAATCAGATTTTATTTGTATAGCCCAAAGTCACAAAGTACATTTTCCTCAGAGGGCTTTACAATCTGTACAGGGAGTGACACCCTCTGTCCTTAGACCCTCGGTTCCAGTGAGGAAAAACTTGCCCACAAAAAACCTTTAACAGGGAAAAAAGGTGGAAGAAACCTCAGGAAGAGCCACAGAGGAGGGATCCCTCTCCCAGGACGGACAGACGTGCAATAGATGTCACGTGTACAGAACAAATCAACACAAACATATTGTACAATTACAATGACTGATAAAATTACAATGAATTACAATGAATGATAAAATGATTACAGTAGCAGATATGGTAACAATAATGACAGTAATAATATATGTAGTGGACGCCGTGCAGGATCACGGCAGCAGCCACGATCCACGAGAACCTGCTGGACGACAGAGCACAGAAACTCCAGGGAAGAAGTTTAGTTAGTAACATGCATTAATGAGACATGTATGTTTACAGATGGTGAGAGAGAGAGAGAGAGAGAGGAAGAAAGAGAAAAGGGAAGGAGAGTCCCCCGACAGTCTAATCCTATGGCAGCATAACTAAGGGATGACCTGAGCCAGCCCTAACTATAAGCTTTATCAAAAAGGAAAGTCTTAATCTCTCTTAAAAGTGTTGACCGTGTCTGCCTCCCTAACCCAGAAAGGTAGTTTGTTCCACAGAAGAGGAGCCTGATAGCTGAAAGCCTGGCTCCCAACTACTTTTGGAAACTATAGGAACCACAAGGAACCCAGCGTCCTGAAGAGCGCAGTGTTCTAGAGGGGTAGTAAGGTATTATGAGCTCTTTTAGATAAGATGGTGCCTGACCTGAAGAGCTTTGTAAGTAAGGAGAAGAATTTTAAATTCTATTCTAGATTAATAGGTGGCCAATGCAAGGAAGCCAAAATGAGAGAGATGTGATCTCTGATCCTGGTTCCTGCAGAACATGTGCAGCAGCATTCTGAATTAACTGCAAAGTCCAAAGAGACTTATTAGAGCAGCCTGATAACAAAGAGTTACAATAGTCCAGCCTAGAAGTAACAAATGCGTGGACTAGTTTTTCTGCATCCGCCTGAGAGACAATGCGTCTGATTTTAGCGATGTTACGTAAGTGGAAGAATGCAGTCCCTGAAATTTGTTTTATGTGGAGTGTAAAGGACAAATCCTGATCAAAAACACCCAAATTCTTTACAGTGGAGCTGGAGGCCAGGGTGATCCCTTCTAAAGTAACTAAGTCTCTAGAAAGTGAGTTTCTGAGGTGTTTGGGTCCAATTACAAGAACTTCAGTTTTGTCTGAATTTAACATCAGAAAATTGTAGGTCATCCAACTTTTTATATCCTTAAGGCATGCTTGGAGTTTAGTTAATTGATTGGTTTCATCAGACTTGATCGATAAATATAATTGTCGTCAGCATAACAATGAAAATTGATAGAATGATTCCTAATAATGTTCCCTAAAGGAAGCACATATAAACTAAATAGAAGTGGTCCAACTACAGAACCTTGTGGGACTCCATGACAAACTTTGGTCTGCATGGAGGATTCATCATTGACGTGAACAAACTGAGATCGATCTAAGAAATACAACTTAAACCAGCTTAGGGCGGTTCCTTTGATGCCAATTTGATGTTCCAGTCTCTGTAAAAGAATTTGATGGTCAATGGTGTCAAATGCAGCACTAAGATCTAACAGGACAAGTACCGAGATGAGTCCTTTGTCTGATGCCATTAGGAGGTCATTTGTAACTTTGACTAATGCGGTCTCTGTGCTATGATGCACTCTAAATCCTGACTGGAAATCCTCAAATAGACTATTGTTATGGAGAAAGTCACACAGCTGATTAGCTACAGCTTTCTCAAGTATCTTAGACAGAAAGGGAAGGTTTGATATCGGTCTGTAGTTGGCTAAGACCTCTGGGTCTAGAGTGGGCTTTTTAAGAAGAGGTTTAATTACAGCTACCTTAAAGGACTGTGGTACATGTCCTGATAATAAAGACAGATTAATCATATCCAATAAAGAATGACTAACTAGAGGTAAAACATCCTTGAGCAGCCTGATGAACTCTTTGTGTAGTCAGAGTGCATGTAAAGGAGGCCTGACGGCTGACACCCGTTAACAGTAACAAAAATGTAAAATTAGAAATGAGGTATTGATTTCATTTGAAGCATTACCTTCAATAACTGCCATGATTATAATCAATCAGATCCTGCAGGATTGTGGACCTCAGACCATCATTATTTATTATTCTTAACACATTAAATATTTAAATGAAGTATTAATAAAGTATCCTGATTTATTTATCAGCAGCCAACATGTACAGCTGTCTCTCAGAGACACCTTTAAACCAGAGCGTTTAACAAATACACAGTGTGTATACAGAAGGACAGTGTGACAGAGGAGGACGGTGTATTTCTATGTCTCAGAGGTTGTTTCTTACTTCACTACTTCATGCTGCTTCATTCTCCACCTTTAGTTTAATGATTTTTCCACATCCCCAAAAATGAACCAGTTCATGTTTATTTTTTTCATAAAATACTGAGGTTGATTTGTTGGGGGAACTTTGCAGCTGTCGGCTCGTGATCTTGTGGTTAAACCTCAACCTGAACTCTCCTGCCCTCTCTTTAGTTTTCTGTGCCATGCAGCTGTTTGCTCTACAACTACAGAGTGCAGAACCACTTTTTGAACTGTTTGTGTGTTCTGAAACGAGACCTTCAAAAAGTTGCCTCGCGATATAGACCGATCTCAATTACTACATCACTGATGTGTGCCGTCTTTCAGTAATGTCTAAATGAACTATTTCATCATCAACATCATCATCCCGTGTTTTCTTTTTGGTGCACTAAACTATTAGACAAAATGATTGACGAGGAATGGCTGAACACGGTGTATGTAACAATACATTTCATTTTTTACTAACTCTAAGTACATTGTAGTATATAAAATAATATTCACTTTATATAAACACTGTCTAGTCCTCAGCCAGCCCTAACTATAAGCTCTATCAAAAAGGATAGTCTTAAGGCCACCCTTAAATGTGGAGAGGGTGTCTGCCTCCAGAACCAGAAATGGGAGCTTGTTCCACAGAAGAGGAGCTTGATAGCTGAAAGCTCTGGCCTTAAGATATGATGCCGCCTTACCACAAAGAGCTGTGTAGGTAAGGAGAAGGATTATTATAAGGTAAGAGTTTCACACTGAAAACTTTTATTGACTATTAGAGTAGCAGGTAAAAACAACTTACACAATTAGGTCCCTTTCAAAGCATTAAATTAAATTATTTATGATATTGTTGAATAGTTTCAGGTTGAAAACCTCCAGCAACATGTGGAATGTAGTTACTGATACAGCCATAAGGTAAATATACAAAATAGAAGTATCTATCCTTAATTAGAGCACCAGTCTCTTATTAATTCATGTCACCTGGTACAGTATATGAGTTCATGTTGGTTACTCTCCACCTTAATATCAATCTAATAACATGACTCATCACTATGGTGTTATCAGCTTAGTTCATGTCATTCAGTTGAGGACATTATCATGTTTTATGATTTTTTAATGTTACTCTTTTATTTAGAGGCACATTTTACAACAGTTTAACAAGTTGTGTTATTTAGTTGTTAGGATTTCAGCATTTGTTACAAGACATAATGTGAGACTGCTGCAGGAGCATTACCAGAGCACCAGATGGTGCTGCTGTAGAACCACACACACTGCTACACTCTATTTCTACATTCTGCTGAGCATTTCACTGTTGGTTCAGAATGAAAATGCATTTCAAAGGTCTCACTTTCTTTGTTAAAGATGCTTTGTTGTCCTTTTTGTTCATTTTTTTTGTCATTTTTATGGCACTATGAATCAATATGCTACTTTCAAACACAGATACTTTGAGCCTGCAAACTGGCAATTCATTGTTTCCTTTGGCCATGTCTCAGTCTGTTCCCACAGCCCTTGGTGTCCCTTGAAACCATCAATCACCTTTCATTTTTAATTTCCTTTCTCCTTTTACAACTACAACTGCAAATACATTTAAGGTCCAGTGTATAAGATTTAGTCATCTAATTGCTGTTTGCAACCCTGTTGCTTCAAAAACTACAGTGGCCGTGAAAGCACCACGAAAACATGAAAGGTTCATTTAGGTAACAGGCAGACAGGTAACAGGCAGACATGTAGGCAGACAGGTAACAGACAGACAGGTAACAGGCAGACAGGTAACAGGCAGACAGGTAACAGGCAGACATGTAGGCAGACAGGTAACAGGAAGACAGGTAACAGACAGACAGGTAACAGGCAGACATGTAGGCAGACAGGTAACACGCAGACGTCCATCCAGCATGTGTTTGTAAAAGTGTAGAATGTTTACAAGTCATCCATTTTGAATTGGAATTGTTACTGGACAATAGCTCAATAATGACTGAGATCACTGAGAACGTGTATGTTTTAACTCACCTTGTCATCATGGTATTGAATCCTTCTACAGAAATACAATAGAATGGACACACGTGCCATAGCACAGTTTGCCCAGCAGAGGGAACCATTCATTCATTCATTCCCTCAAACCTTCAAACATGAATGGTGTACAGCACAGCTGCTTTGAATTGGTCCAGGGCTCCACTAATGTTTGTCTCTTCCGCCAGAGATGCCACTCCCTGTAGCCTGCTATGAACTGAGGTCCAAGCCACAAATTAAGTCGACTGACTGAAACAAAGAGACAAAATGGCAATTTATACCAGACAATGAACACTAAAAGGAGGATGGTACACTGTAATAATCTTAAGTAATGATTTAAACCACTCGGTTACTTTGCACTGTATTATTCAGAAACAGAATTCATATGACTTAGAGCTAAATCCTAATGAGACTGTTCTGACAGTCACTAGCCAATATGTAAGTCATGAGCTTCTCCATTCTGCTGCAGGAACACACAGGACACAGGACAGAAACCATAGACAGTAATAATAAAGTCTGTATAACAAACAAAGCAATGTGTGAACATAACAAAGACATGAGACAGTTGAGGTTACATGAAATCCCAACCTCTGGACTTTGAGAGAGAATACTGGACTGAACTTACAAAGAAATTATTGGAATTATGTCCTTAAAACCATGAACAGGTAGATGATCAGAAATCAAAGTTTACAGGCCAACTTTCGACTCTGACCTACACCATATTTTCCATAGATTTCCCCTTTACTCTAATGGTATCATGGGTATTTACTTTTCAGCGTCATATTCACATGTTAAACTGCATTCCAGGATCTCATCTTTACTAAGCGTGATGTTATTGTGACTGACTGAACCGACAACTGGAGCCAAACAACCCAAAAACAAATTACTCCAAATGAATGCTCATCCCAGATAGCAAATATTTTGGCTGTATTATGGCATTTTTGGCTTTCTTTTGGCATTAAGAAAGCCTTTTGGCTTAACTGTGGTATGATTAGGGTTATCCATAATAGATAAGGAGGCGCCAGCAATATATGGCTGAGTTAAGGCATGTTTATGGCATGCCAGAAGATTGGGCGCGAGCAGGAACAGCTGATTTGGGGCTCTTCTGGGACATTTATGGCTATATTTTGGAAGTCCACAATTTGTTTAGGGTGAATTTTTGGCTCCCTTTCGGTATGATTCGGGCTTTCCTAATATCCAAAATGCAAGCCAGATTTGGGCCAAAGCGAAACCAAAAGATTTTTGCTATCTGGGATGTTGTTTCATGTCTGATGGATGACTATAACTTTATAGGGATGTGGAACTCATGATCTAAAAAGAAAAGCAAAAACATGGATGGAGCTTTAACTGAGGCTGAAGAGTCTTGATGTGTTTGCTTTGGTTTTCTTTTCACTTCCAATACTGAAGAACATCAAGCCTAAAGTTGCAATCATGTTCAGATAAAAAAAAAAAAAAATGTACTGTTTGAATCTAGATTTATTGTCTTAGGATTTTATTTATCTACATAAACATCTTTTATTGTAGATTTAGCTCCATTTTTCTGGAACATTAAATATAATTGGTGACTGCTATGATTCTTTATGTTTTTTAATCATCCTAGTTATCTGTGGTTCTGTAAAGAAGATTTGCCTTTAGCAGTCTTGTTAATGCTAATGCAGCAGTGTGAAAGCTCGGGCAGGTGGTCAGTCATGAATTAAGACCTCTGAGCGCAGAGCGCAGTTTAATCTCCACTGGTTGAAGGTGGATGGACCCCATCAGTTGACTCTGTGGTTGATCAGCTCAGTGTGATCATAAAAGCAGGTTTAGGTTTAGTCTCTTTTCCTGTTTATCATTCAGCTCTATTGTTTGCGCTCTTATTGTGCTCTGTTCCACGGTTTGAAGGCAGGTCTGACAGGAACCTGCACATAAAGGTTGAATGACGTCAGCAGCGGGTCCAGTCAGTAGAAAGACAGCATCTCCTCCTCCAGCACTGTTGCTGCTGGAGCTTCGTGCATTCAAGGTAAGATCACGTCCTGAGCACTTTGTTTCCGATTTCTAACTCTGTCATACAGACTGGTTGATTTTTAGAAAGTTACTGACCCACCCCTGCCACTTTTCTCTGCAGGAGGACTTGTCATCTGGCTGTTTTATCTTGTCTTGCTCTTTTCGGGACTACCACCATGGGGAGATTAGATGCGTTTCGGCAGTTTAATTTGTTAAAATGGCTCAGAGAGGAGAGACAGTCGAGGAAACTGATTCTGTTCATTGTTTTCGTCGCGCTGCTGCTGGATAACATGCTGCTGACTGTGGTCGGTAGGTGCCCTGCTGCTTTTCCTCTTATCCCTCCCCCAACTTCTTTTTCTTTCTTTTATTTATTTATTTATTTATTTATTTATTTATTTATTTTCTTGTGCAATAGACAGTCCACATCACTATGCATATCCAAATATTCAAATATGTCCAGTTGTCTTACAACGAAGCATGTTTCCCCCAGTCTGCGTGAAGCTCTCCACCTGTGCCAAAGTCCCCGCGTCCAGCCCAGCTCTGTGCCACATTTACTGAACTGATAGACAGAACAGATCGAAGGATGTGAAAGTTCAATATAATGCAAAGGGCGAATTACCAAGCACTGATAATGAACTTCAATAATCTCCTATAGAATTAAAATTATTTTATTTAATTATTAAATGTAAATCTATATAAGGGTGTGTATTCCCAGTTTAATAGGTGTTTAATAGGAGCTTTCAGTTCATTATCTACATGGTTTCATGGATTTCTAATTGTATGGTTTTTGATTTGATTTGACCTGTTTTATTTATATTAAAACCATTTTATTTGCAAAAACACTTTCTGCTGTATCCAGAGTCGCTGTTCACTGCACAGACCTCTTTTTTGGTCATCAGAACAGATTCTGGATCTTTTCCCGACAGATGGAACCACTCTCATCTGTTTCAAGAATTTGAGAGAGATCCTGAATTAAAGCAGAATAAAGAATAAAGAATTTAAATTAATTAATTAAATTATTTTAAAAAATCATTGTAAATAACCTGGAGACAGAACATGAGATTAGTTAGTTTCCCGTAGCCTTTAAAATTATGATCAGTGTTCATTTTCATAGATCAGAATCAGATTGTCAGATCATGTTATTTGGATATTGTGTGGATGTTTGTTGCACTTAAATTCTCAAATTCAATATATGATTATCTATTTCTTATTTGGTATTTACAGACAATATCAAACCATAATCAAAATGTCTTCTTTATCTTTCTTTCTTTCTTTCTTTCTTTCTTTCTTTCTTTTAGTTTAGTGTGTATACTTGTTATTATTATATATTGTTGGTTTACATTTAGCCTAAACTTTGAAGAAGAAAAAGAAGAAGATTTTTTTTTTATTCAACCTGTTTGACTGAATCACTCTGTACAAATGTCTGTATGTATCCTCTTTATTTTCTCTTACCAGCAGCTTCACTTATTATTTACTTATAACTTCCTGCCTGCGTCATGTCATGTGCAGTGCTATATTACTTCCTCCTCCCTCCTACACTCTTAATAAAGTTCCACTCAGCTGTATTAGAATAGCAGGGTCTTGCCGGCCTTGCTGGTCATGAACTGTAGCTCCCTGTTCAGGAATTATTCCAGGGAAACCGGTGACCTTTGTTGCATGTAGTTTTGTCAACTTAAACTCCCCAATGGAGATATAGCCCCAAAATAGAGCTTTTTGCAGACCATAAAATATTCAAACATTCTGGGCTGAAGCACTGAATTATCATTCCTCCACTGGTTCACACCTTATTAACGCTGTATTACACTGAGCAATATATGACATGTTTTAGTTCCAACACCATTCCATGCAATGGAAATAATCTGAATTGTTCTAAACACAATTCTTCAATTCTTCAGTATAAGCGTAAGGGGGGGGGGGGACTGATGCAATCGACCTAACCTTTGAATAGTAAAAAATAATGAAGAACCCCGCAGCATCTGATGTAGCATCGCGCAAGTGAGTTTCAGTCAGTGATTATGTCAGCTTTCATTGCATCAATCTTGCCTCTTTATCTCCGCCAGTCCCCATCATTCCCAGTTACCTGTACAACCTGGATGAGTCAACAGCTACAGTGTTGAAGAATAAGACCCTTCCTCAACCAGGTCCTCCAGGAGCTTTCCACAGCATCGTGTCCTTATACGACAACACTGTCAGGTCTTTGGGCTCCAACATTACAACCAGGTCTACTGACCTGGTCTCTACAGCCCCAGCTGCCACAGAGCTGCCGCAGAACTCCTCCGACTGCCCACAGTCCACCAGCAAGCTGCTCAATGAGAATGTCAAAGTGGGAATACTGTTTGCCTCCAAGGCCACCGTACAGCTGATTACCAACCCCTTCATAGGGCCACTCACAAACAGGTAGGTTTTTGTCATCTGCATTGTGTTTTGTGGAAACGTTATGTAAAAAGTTGTTAAAAGTTATGTAGCACTGACAACATGGAAATGATCTGGTTAAGGGTCTTCACTGACCCTTTAGGACATTGTGCTGCAACAAATTTGTAATTGAATAAAAGCAATCACAATCCATGTTGTTGTCACATAATGAGCGGATATCACTCATTTCTGAAGCTGTCAGGACAACAAAAAGAATGTTTTTTTTGTTTGTTTGTTTTGTGTATTTCCAACTTTGTTTATTGAATTTTAAAAAAGAATGTTTTTAAGGGATGTTTGACACACAGATGTTTGGAGTAAATATATCATCGTATCATCATATCATATCTTATCGATTATGTCATTGATGAATCTACTAATTCTTTTTTATCAAACTGATAATTAGTTCACTATCACGTAAGACAAAGTATTCTATCCTAATCCTAAATGTTGAATCTTGAAATGAAATGAATAATCTGTTATTGAAATAATTGCTGGTTGTATTTCAGCCACTTAATGAATCACTGTTCAGTTCTACATTATGTAAAAATATTATTCCAACTTTATGGGCAACATTGTGTATATTCTGAATTGGCTTGTGTCAGTAGAAGTTGACTGGATGCTGTGTTATGTGTCTGGACTTTCAAAAGCTGAACTGGAATTAAAATAAAATTAATATTTTCTGAAATTTAGTAGTTTGAAAGCATTTTAACATTGTGGCCATGAAAAGGGAAAGCAGGAGCTGCAGGTGTGTAAGTGGGCTTAAAATTCACTTATTGCTGACCAAACACGGATGGACTTGAACAAATACAGGGATGACCCTGTTTATGAAGGGACAGTGCTGAGCAGTTCATTGAAGAGAGAATAATCCAAACTGTTTTTCAAATTGCATTGTATTCAAGTGCAAAACTGCATACACCAATTAATATGTCTGAATTAAGAATGGTTCAAAATGACAGTGTTTAATGTGAACGGTAATGTTGCAACAAACACACACTTCCAATCAGTTCTGACATCTTCCAGCCTCCTTTGTTGGTAAAGCCTAATTTTCAGTTGTTGCAGTGAAAGAGACAAAGATGACATAACTACATGTCAAAAAACTCACCTATGAAATATCATTTAGAATTCCTTACATAGCATTTCCCTTGTAAAGAATCTGGCTATATGACCGTCACTGTATTAAGTGTTACACTAGACTTTTTCAGTGACCCTAAACCATGATCTGTCGGGGTGTCGGTTAGTTGGTAGAGCAGCCGCCCCATGTACAAAGTCTTTGCTGCAGAAGCCCAGGGTTCAAATCTGACCTGTGGCTCTTTCCTGCATGTCATTCCCCATCTCTCTCTCCACATTCCTGGCACTGTTCAGCTGTCTCTATCAAATAAAGCTTGAAAAAGAAAAGAAATATCTTTAAAAAAACATGATCTGTCAACAAAATAGCAAATGACTGTATGTGACAGTGTTTGGCTCAATCCATGTGAGGGATTTATTTGTAATAACTACAGTTATGGTCTTATCTGGCATTTGCTACAGCTCCAGTAATATTGGAGGGCAAATGATTCCATCTGATTAAAGCAGAATGATAGTGGACAGAGCAGACTACCATAGTATGACATGAGTCCTTTCAGGTTCTGTTGTTCAAATTTTCGCTTTTGTTTGAAAAGTTAGCCACAGGTCAGAACAACATAACATTTATGGTCTTATCCTAACATCAAACATACACTGAAGAGAGAGATCAGCAACAGACTCCATTTTTATGTTCTGTGGTGCTGGAATCAAACAGATTGAATCCAACTGAATCAAACAGAGCGAAATTCCTGACTATGTGTGTCTGTATGTGTGTATCTGCATTTTTCTTTTTTCATGCATGGCTAGCTGTACAATTGATGATTTACTGAGCCTGAACATATGTGAGTGTTACAAGCTGTGACACTTATCTGTCTTAAACTCCTTCAAGGAAAAAAACACTACAGAGGCAAATTATGACAGTTGAAGCCAACTAATGTTTGGAGCTAACACTTTGAGATGCATCTTAAAGCTGTGCTTATCAATACATTTATATTAACAATGGATCAATTGAATATGGAGAATGTAATGTTAAATTGGTCACTTGTAGTGAGTCAAATTTAGCTTGTTTGTCCATTCTCTGTCTCAGATGCTGGACTTCTACCACTGTTATTGTGACCACAGATAGTTTTCAGTCCTTTCCAGATGACTGTAGTGTTGATGACTCAAGTTTAAGGTGCTCCTTCACCTTTCTCTTGCAGGTGGCCCTGCTCTTCCTTATCTCCCTTTAAACTCCTTCTGTACCCTCTTCAGCTCTTCTTTGTCCCTAGAACTGAAAGTCCATCTTCTTTTCATTCAGTAGGGTCTTCAGCTCAGCTTGGCTTAGCTTCAGGTCACCCAGGGCTTGTTGTTGCCGTACCTTCCTGGTTGGCACCCTACATTAAAAACACAATATGAAAAAGTTACTAAAAAAACTAAAATCACAGAGAAGTGTTCAGAGCTCGTGTAACTGGCTGCCAACCACACAATGCCATGGCAACAGGCAGCCAACAATTGTTCACAATTATAGATGCATTAAAATGTATTTCACTTTGCTTAGCACGCACAATGATAAGTGTTATAGCACACTATGAGGTAAGCTGGTAGTCATAATGTGTTATTGGCCCCGTCAGTCAACCTCTAGTTTATAACTATGGTACTCTAGTATCCACAAGACACTTGAAGTTATAATTCACTATCACATCAGTCACATCTGTCGCATGTTTTATGACTGTTCGAATAGTGCATCAGAAAGCTTAGTGTTTTCATTAGTGTAGTCATAAAGCATTAAGAATGCTCATATGAATGCCCTATGGGGACATTCATATGAGCATGAGGCCACAAAGATGTGGTCTTCCTGTATAGTTTTTTTTCTTTTTCTTTAGAACATTTAAACATTTTTTTTTACTTTTTGCATTTGAGTGGAGGAGAACTTATAATAAGAAGAGAATTAAACTGATGAACTGATGATTAAAAGTTACCAGAACAGAGCCAGTCTGAAGGTTTTACTAAAAGAATATGAAATAAATGTTTAGGGTACAGGGAGACGTGTGAATGCCTCAACATCACTGGCTCTCACCACAAAGCCAGTATTTAGTGTCTCAGATGGGCACTCAGATATGCTGTAATTGAGGTGAAGAATACAGTCCCATTACTGGTTCTTAGTCACCTTCCCTCCTGACAGAGGACAATACAAGGCAAGTCAAGCATGTCGGGTATCTGTGTGGGGGGGAATACAACAGCTCTGATGTGCAGGGCAGCTTTAAGCCTTTTAATGAAAAAAGATGTTTTCATCCTCCTCCATTGTTCTGGTTAAAATGTCAGGATAACAATTGTAACTGGCAACAATGTGTCATGTAAATGCAGGATTTCTTTGTGTTGTTTGTATTACACAACACTGCTTTTCTACGCAGTTTATTTTTTATCATGCTGGCTTTCAGGTAATGATTCTGTTTTACTACATACTGTAGTTGTGCTACTTGCCCTTTTGATACCTTATAGTTGGAGACAGTCTACTGTACATCCTCCATACTTTTCCTGGTGACCATACCAACAATATATTGAAACTGACAGATTTCACTCATGTTATTCTTGTTCATATACACTGCAACATCACTGCTCTCTGGCTGAAGCACTTTCAATTTAAATAATCACCTTTTATTATATCTCACTGCTTTAGGAGACAATATGCTGAAAATGAAGCTGTTTATTTCATACATATTTTTTGGACATCTCAAACTAATTATGTGCTGACTGTATTAAAGTAACTGTCTGACCATTTTCCTCTGTCTTTTTAGAATAGGATACCAACTTCCCATATTTGCTGGCTTCTGTATCATGTTCATCTCTACTATCAGTAAGTTCAGCCAACATAACTTCACCATCAAAAAATCTGAAGCCTTCATTATACCTAATTTTTTCTTCTGCTTTTCTCACTGTGAAGTGTTTGCCTTCTCATCGAGCTACACTCTACTGTTTCTGGCCAGATCACTTCAAGGTGTGGGCTCATCCTGCTCATCTGTGGCTGGTAAGACCTCCTTCTCTCTTTAGTGAAGTTTTGCTCATATCCAGTGAGTATATTTAACTATTCACTATTCAGCTATCTAAATATTTAAACATACAGATAGTGAATGAGCATTGGCTCTTGTGTTACACACTGAGCCTGTTCAGTGTGTTTGTAGCTTTTCTTATTGGGGGCCTAGCAGTGAAGCCTGTGAAGGCACCCATAGTGTTTGTAGCTTTTCCTATTATTATTATTATTATTGTTGATCCGTTTCCGCTGCAATTGAAGTCTATGGCAGCCTCTAGAACGCCATGGTGAAAAGTTTTGAAACTTGCCACACTTGCCAACCTCACGCATTGTCATGCCCGTACATTGAACTCTCTGGCGCCACCAACATGTTAAAGTTTGAGTGTATTCAGCATTCATAACTTTCGACCTGTTGGTCCAAATTTCACAAATCAGGTACCGAATTTTATGAAAAACCTTCAAAAAGCATTTCAGGTCACGCAGATTGTTTGATTTCCATGAGACTTGACACATAGAATCTTCAGACCAAGCAGCACAAAAGTTATCATGTGGATTTTTAAATTTCGCTTCCGTTTGCCCGTAGCAGCCAATCAAACTCAGCGCCAACGCCGCCAAACAGGAAGTGAGGCCATATCTCTGCAACCGTTTGATGCTTTGACTTCAAACTCCTAAGATAGACTCATGACCACTTTGAGAGGCCCAATCATTTTAGTGACCTTTGACCTTTGCCCCCAAAGGTCAAAGGTGAGACTGTGGAAGGACTGTGTAATACATGCATACAAATCTGGCCATTTTGAATCATCACGAAACTTGATGGATATAGTCTTCAGACCATGGCTGGCTGATGGTTCAAGTTCAAGCCAATATCTCTGCAATGCCTTGATGTATAGACAGGAAACTTGGTGTATGGACTCATGACGCCTTCCTGAGCAGGCATAGGCTTGCCTGCTATGCTGCTAATCCAGCATCTAAATATTGTTTTTTAATGTGATCATTTGGTAGAATGGTAGCAGTAGTATAGTGAACAAGCTGGGGTGGCTATTGTACTACTCAGTTGAAGTTAACAAGAACCTGGCACGAGAATTTTGTCGAGAATTTTAAGTTTCCTCAAGAAATATATCCATTTCTATGCTTGGGTTGAGATGTGAGATGGCCATGACAGCTGGTTCTAAGGAACCTCAAACTGTTCACCTGCTCAACCTCAGCTCCTGATGCTCACTGATGATCTCTTCAAAAATAGTGTTGTCTGCAAACTTCTTTCCATATCAGAAGTTGCATTCAAGATTGTACAGACAGTGTGTTCAGTATAAGATCATCATCAACTTGGTCTTACACGATGGTGGAGCTTCTACTATGATGGTCTGGATCACACACCACATATCTCTGGTGTTGTTGGTATTATATCTCTCTCCAGTCTCAGCTGATTTCTATGCTTTGTCTCTCTGATGCAAGCTTTCAGTCTCACTCTGGCATTTTTTTGTGATCATCACATCATGAATATATTTCTTGTTGTATGTTGTCACTGTTGATGTAAATTCCCCAAGAAGGTTTGACCCTTTTAATCAACCGGTAGACTGCAGGAGAAGCAGTACAATATGGTAGGACTGACCAAAATCAGAGATGTGGAAAGCTTTGTAGCTGTCAGGAATGTGGCTGATTATGTCTTACAGTTCTTGTTGTCCACTTTTTGAATTTGCATCTGGAGGGATGTCAAACAGCGAAGCATAATCTGTGTTTTCAGGAATGGGAATGCTTGCTAGTGTGTACACAGATGATGAAGAGAGAGGTCATGCCATCGGGATCGCCCTGGGAGGTCTGGCAATGGGGGTGTTAGGTATGTATATATACATAATCCTTGCTAAAATATTACATTTTTAGCAACATTTTTAGTAAGATATTTTTGCAAATATATTAAACTAAAGAAATCAGAAATAAATGTTACATGCAGCTGCTTAATCTGAATAACAGCCATGACATTAAATATATAATAATTGTCTAAAGCTGCACAGGCAATATTATCAGCTAAATATATCCATATTTGTCTGGAACAGAAAAAAAACTGTCCAGTCCACCTCTTCATTCTGACACCAGTTAAGTGTAGGTGAGTGAAAAGTGATTGGACCTTAATGGAGCAAACTCATGAAAGTTAGAGCACTGTTACTGTCAATCAAAACTTGAATGCAAATATCTCATTTTCAAGCTGACACACCTGTTGCAACATGAGCTGTCTTTAAAGGGAAAAAGCTGCAATATCTGCGATGATTATAAAGATGATCTTCCCACAACTGAGTATTCAGTGTGTCCTCCACAGTTGGACCCCCATTTGGCAGTGTGATGTATGATTTTGTTGGGAAGACAGCTCCTTTCCTTATTCTGGCTTTCCTGGCTCTGTTTGATGGAGGTACAGTTACAGTTTCTTTCTAAAACAAGAACATTGAACACTGTAGAGAGAATTGTTCAACATAACCTCATCTGCTTTTGAAATAAGAGCTCTTTTTTAATATCAAATTTATATTAAATTTATTGACTGTGTGTCTTCACAGCTCTGCAGCTCATTGTTCTTCAGCCGACCAAGGTGGAGCCAGAGGTGAGTTTGTTTGCCTTGATAATTCATTTCCTGATGCATATCTCACTTTATCATGAAAACCTTTACAGCTGCAGAACATTTTAAAGACTGTTTTATTACGTTTCTCTTAATTGGATAGTAGATACAGGACATGGGGAGAGAAATAGAGAAGGATGACATGCATCAAAACGCTCATAGCTTTTTGTACATGGTAAATGAACTGGATTAATGTAGATAGAACCTTGACAGTGCCTGACATTAACCCAAGCAAACGACATTCAGAGAGCATTTAATATTCAGGATCCACAAAAAACCCATTTTAAATCAATAAAGCAAACTGTAATTTATTAAAGTAATCCTTTATTAGACCACTGACAGGCTATTTTCTCTGAGCTGTGGAATTGATAGGGTATCATTAACTATGTCTACTAAGGCAACAGCAAATTAGAAGGCTATTTGAAAAAAAGTGTAAAGAAATGAGTAAGTGGAACTTAAAATAAAATTATTCAACAAAAAACCCACAACTGTGTTCTGAACAATATAAATGTTAAGGATATTAAGATCATGATAGTGGCTACACGTATGTTTCAGCTCTCATTATCAGTGTCTAGTGGACATCTTTGAAATGTATTCCTGATTTCTATACATCTCTTCTGCCTTACCCATTTTACTTATTTAAAGAAGTAACTTTATTTAAAAAAAAAAAGTATTTGTAATGTGAACCTGTACCTGTCTGTAATCGTGGTAGCAAGATGGAATTTGTACGGGGCCATAGGGAGAGACAGACAGAGGCTTCAGTGAACTCATTAGATATTTGGGCCATTATAGCACATTTTAACACTAATTAATGAGTCCTTCAGAAAAAAGATAGATGTTGTCTTTTTCTCAGGTAAAGCCAACATGAGAATCTGTTTCAGGTCGTTAGCAGATTCCTACACTTTTTCAGACATCTTCGACATTTGTCCAGATGTCTGCTTAGACATTTAATAAGGCACCTCTGAGAAGGACACAAAAGTCCTTTTCAGTTATGAACCAGCTGTATTATGCTCACATAGCTTTGTGTTTGTGTAATGTGCTTGACTTTTCATTTTGTCCACGCCAGTTCTTCATTCAGATTTTAGAAATGTTACAGAGGGCAGAGCATGTCTTCAGAATCTTCTTTCTTAATATACAGTATTATTATTCATGGTTTATGTAAAAAAAGGTGTTGTTGTCAGTCAGTTCCCATACATTTAACAACACTATAACTACAATAAATATTAGATTATATAAATATTAGATGGCCAGTGTGCAAAAAGTATAAAGTATAAAAATGCAGCTACAGCTGAGGTTCTGTGGATTTTTTTGTTGGTTGTTACAGTGTATGCTTATTTGCATTTGACGCAGAATTTTGTTGTTGTGCCTCCTTTACAGAGTCAGAAGGGGACCCCACTTTTAACACTAATGAAAGATCCATACATTCTAATTGCAGCTGGTAAGAAAATAATATCAGCACTTTAGATGTGATGTCAGGCCAATCCAGACAAGCATCTGTGTGATATTGCCTTTTAGAATGGTTATTGAATGAATGAAGAATGGTTTATTTTTTGTCTATTGGACATTCGACCAAACACAAAGCCAACGACTGATTTGCTGGAATAGGGCAGGAATATGGCTTGAAATTGTGTTGTGTGAGTGCTGCATGGTAAATGGGTTCACTATTCATCAGAAAAAAACAAATACTGTGTTTTGTGTGTGTGTGTGTGTGTGTGTGTGTGTGTGTGTGTGTGTGTGTGTGTATGTGTGGGAGTGTGTGTGTTTGTGTGTGTTTAAATCAACTCATAGCACTGGCTGTTCTTTGTCACAAATATTAGTCACTGCAGTGACATACATCCATTTATTATTATTAGAGTATCACGGTCTGAGTTGCACTTTTAGCTGGCTAAGCAAGCAGGCCAGCTCCCTTCTCTCTAACTCTTAAAGCTTTTCCCAAAAGGTTCATGGGCCAGATGTGATATATAATTGTTCCAAGAATACTTCCAGTTAGGCATCCAGGGGGCATCCTAATCAGATGCCTGGAAATGTAAACCCAGTAGGTGAGGATTGGTGGGATGTTGAGGTGATGAGTTTCTTGCTTATCTGGAAGTACTGAATTGTGAATTCTGTTGAAGGCAGAGCTGAAGTCAACAAAAAGGACTGAAGCGAAGTGACCTGGTGGAGGCATGTGCCATTATCTTACATAACACTGAAGATGGTACACCATTAACAACAAACAAACCTGTGTTTCCACAGATGAACTTAGATCACCTGTTGGACATAATCCTAACATTTAAGAGGTGCCATTTTGTGCTATGGCTGGGGATTTAATGGGATCACTGTACAGTCCTCACAAGTAGGGTAATACAAATGTATGTGACAGGCAAATTGCATCTGCGGTGAGTGAGCCTTTCCCCCCAATGTCAATTACTTTGAGAACACTGCAACACAGAGAGCAGGCCATTTTTGCATGTGAGTGTGTATGTGCAGTTGGAGGTGGAAGAGTAACAAATAAAGACCAAAGAACAAAAACAGACCATAATTGACATCATATCCACTTATCCTTAATCTTCCTTCCCAGGTGCCATTTGTTTTGGAAATATGGCCATTGCCATGATGGAGCCAACGCTGCCAATCTGGATGATGGAGACCATGTGTGCCAAGAAATGGCAGCTAGGTATTTACTTTGTTCAGTGCTTACACAGAAAGCACACATTATGCATACAGTGTATGTTCTTACTTATGAGCAGAAACATATTAACAAAATACAAAATATCCACAAAACTTACAGTACATGCATACACACACATTGTATGGTTGGGTTGTCTCAGAACCCTTATTGGTTTGATAACAACAAATATTTAGCTAGCTAACTATCATTCATGAATTTTACACCACTGCTGTGCATTGGATCCAATCCACAGTTTTTATCCTTACTCAATGACAGATCATAAGATACTTGAATTTCTTTTTCTGTTTTCAGGTAGAGTCAGAGTCAGTACTAATCACAACTGTTAATATTCACACTAATATTGTACAATGTTTCACAACTACTACCCAATTCTCCAAATTTATCTTCAGACAAAATGATCACATTAATTGATCTAGCGAATATGGTTCTTTATATGTTACATAACACTTTATGTTTAGGGTTCAACTTGAAACATCTTTAGCTGTCATACTAGAGTTATGGTAATTTAATTCATACGTTTTAGATATGTAAGTAGTGTTTACATCAACATCCATGTTATAATTGCAACAGTTTTTCCTGATTGCTCTTATATTTCTGACCTATGAACATCGACATGTGACTCTCTGTTACTGAGGATCGACAATCAGTTTCTCTGGTTAATAATTCATCACTTAAATATACCATCATCATTGCTGCTCATTTACTCCTGTCCAGTTTACATAATATATATGCATTTTAGTTAACATAGTGCAAAAGTGTCTCTCCTCCACCCTGCTAGAGATTTTCTATACAGGGTCTTCCTGCAGTCTCTGGTGTTATTAGTTTGTTCCTCCAGACTCTGAAGTCTAGGTCAGATAAAAAGGATGAGTGGGGAACAGGATATTAGGGTGTCATATGCTGGCAGGTGGAAAGCACAAGTCTTCATTACAGACAATGGAAGATGTACAGCAGCTCAGTGATGAGGCACTGATAGTGATCTGCTTATCTTGAAAAGGCTGCCCACACCTTCAGTCTTTCATCTCTCTTTGTTTGTATGTCTGTGGTGCAGGCGTCGCTTTCTTACCAGCGTCCATCTCCTACCTTATTGGAACCAACATCTTCGGCACATTGGCACACAAGATGGGGAGGTAGGGAGGGAAATTATCCTTATCTACTCTCTTGTCTCTCTCTCCCACTGTAGATGTGATATCTGTTTCCTCTCCTCTAAATGAGTTTTCAGTGTTTTTAGTGTGTGAGGCTGGCTTTATTGAAGCAGGACACACAGGGCATCATCTCTGGAATAGTATCTTGGTTTGTGCATTCAGAATGTTCTTTTGTTGTGGAGTATTGCTATTAACCTTTTCAGTGCATCTTATCATAAGCCGCATCTCTTTGATGTTAAAACAGGACTGAAGGCTCAGTCCTTGCTGTGGAAGCCCAGGGTTTGAATCCGACCTGTGGCTCTTTCCCGCATGTCATTCCCCATCTCTCTCTCCACATTCCTGTCACATTTCAGCTGTCTCTATCAAAAAAAGCTCAAAAAGGCCAAAAAAATAATATTAAAAAACAAAAACAACAAAAAGGACTTTATTTAACTATTAGTATACTGCTACTACTAGTATTACTTCTTATTTATACTTGTATTTACATGAAGGTGTTAACGGTTTCCTTCTGTTCACATGACAAACAAGAAACCAGAAAAATTAACAATGAAGACAACATGTGTGAAAGAACCTCTTCAGAATTAGACTGTTGTCAGATTAAGATTACAGCTTCAGTCATCACACTCACTTCACATATTTGTTGGTTTCTTCAAAGAATCCACCACAAATGTCGAACTTAACGCAGTTCTTATCAGTGGGTCTTACACAAAATGTACAAAACGTGTTCCCACGTAAGAAATTATAACATTTTGGGAAGAGGAGAGGAATATTTGGAATGGTGAGGAGAATTTCAGCATCATTTAAGTTATGATGGACAAATGTGCTATAATGGCTCCAAACATCTCATTGAGAGAAAACATTCTGCAGCTTCAGAAACAATGCCAATTCAGAAGCACAACAAAACATCCAAAACAAATCCAATAACAGAAACATGCTGCAGACATCCTCCATTTTGTTGTGTTGATGTGGTTTTCTCTTTTCAGGTTGTGTGTTTTGGATTTTGCATTGTTTCTGTATTTGCAGTGTGTTTGTCACTAATGTCAAATCAAATCAAATCAAATCAAATCAATTTTATTTGTATAGCCCAAAGTCACAAAGTACATTTGCCTCTGAGGGCTTTACAATCTGTACAGGGAGTGACACCCTCTGTCCTTAGACCCTCGGTTCCAGTGAGGAAAAACTTGCCCACAAAAACCCTTTTAACAGGGAAAAAATGTGGAAGAAACCTCAGGAAGAGCCACAGCGGAGGGATCCCTCTCCCAGGACGGACAGACGTGCAATAGATGTCACGTGTACAGAACAAATCAACACAAACATGTAATTGTACAATTACAATGACTGACAAAATGACAATGAATTACAATGAATGTTAAAATGACAATGAATCACAATGAATGATAAAATGACAATGAATTACAATGAATGATAAAATGACAATGAATTACAATGACTGATAAAATGACAATGAATTAATGTGTTTGTTTGTTTTCCTTTACAGCACATTCCCATTGTTGGTTTTGTTTTGGATTTTCATATGTGTTTGTGAAGCTGCAGCATGTTTATCCAAATGGAAATATTTTGGCAGTTGAAAACAATAAATAAATATTGCTTTTAGAGATGTGTTACCTAAATGTTTCAATCCCATCAATATCTTTGATGCATTATTGGTAATGGGTGAGGAGAATTTACATAAACATAAATACACTATACGCTATTACATAAATTTGTCATGAGTTATGTTTAGCACTAATGAGGTAGTAGACAAATTCCAGCCTATAAATATACAGTATCTTACTCCCTTTAACTTTGTGCAGTTTATTGTAGCTGATAAGTGTTTTAGGTTAGATAACACTGACTGCATTTTCTCTGTCTTATAGGTGGCTTTGTGCTCTCATTGGAATAACGGTGGTTGGAATCAGTGTAATATGTGTAAGTAAAAGTGAGACAACTACACTCTAATATCACCTGTGAGATATTTGATGAGCACTAAGATTTCAATATATATCATAAATATTGCTGGATTCTATATAATATGTATGAGTATATTTTAAATACATTTTAAATACCATTTACCAGTCTCAAAATATTTTACATTCTTATCCAGTCAAAGCACAACAGTAGAGAAACTACATACAAATGCTGCAATATGAACACTACGTGAAAAGTCTGTTCTCTCATAACCAGGTTATTATTTTAACCACTGATAATAAAACATGAATCAGGATTTGACCTTTGTTATATAGTTTGTCATTACTCTTTGAATGTCATTCTGTTATGTCTATGATTTGATAAGTAGCCTAGCAAAGCCACTTCTCTCCCCAATTTCATCCCCATGTGAAAAATAGGAATAAATCCAAATCGAAAAATAATAACAACAAATAAATACTTTTTCTGATATTTGTCTGTTCTAGGTTCCATTTGCAACAAACATCTATGGCCTGATTCTTCCAAACTTTGGTGTTGGTTTTGCTATTGGTAAGTGTGCTAAATTAAATACTGTCCTTGTTTTACTGCTGAATGTGTCAGATCTTTTTTGTTTGTGCTGTGTTACAGGCATGGTGGACTCCTCAATGATGCCTATAATGGGTTACCTTGTGGACCTGCGGCATGTATCTGTTTATGGAAGTGTGTATGCCATTGCTGATGTGGCTTTCTGTATGGGATTTGCTTTAGGTAAGCAGCTGAAGCAACCAAACCTATAAAACCTTAACATTATAGATGGCACCACAGGTTATGATAGAAAGGTTAAAACACATTAATCTTTGGCTGATCTTGTTTATCAAAATGACATTATGGTGTCATTGCAGAGACCCACCTTCATTCTTGGTTATTACACAGATTCTACCATGTGTGTTTCCAGGATATCTCATTGACTTTCAGAGTTTTTATTTAAATACCTTCACACAATTGAGAAGAATGTAATAAGACAGTGGTTACATTGGTTATTACACAGAAACTACCATCTCTCTTGGTATGACATTACTCTAAATGTATCTAATTTATTTTTAATTAGGTTTTGCATTTTCTAGCCTTTCCTACCTGATTATTATGATGCATCTAATATGTCTGGCTTTTCGCTTTTTAAAGTATTATAACCACAGGAAATGTGTTTTTTGCATTTTCCACAACTCATTTTATAGATATTTAGTTTATACTACCATATAATTTGATGTTTAATTTTTTTATTCAATTTTTCACTTATATTTATATAGCGCCAAATGATATGGGGTCATATTTTCTTTAAAAAACAGGGTAGTTTTAGTGGGGTAGTAATAAGGAAATTTGGTAGTAATCAATTGAATTCATTTTAGAGCCAAATCATAATAAAAGTTATCACATGACAGCATACAGAGCAGGTACTCTTTATAATATTATTTACAGACACATAACAATTCCAACCATGAGTAAGCACTTGGTGATAGTGGCAAGGAAAAACTTTCTTTAACAGGCAGAAACCTCAGCCAGAACCCGACTCATGGTGGGCAGCCATCTGCTATGACTAAAAACTTTTTGTTATTTCCAATAAATCTAAAAATGATAGGTCACTACGTCTATTTACCTTGTTGTTACCATTATATCATCTCGTCAGTGCGGAGCTGCAATGAAAAGTGCTGTCCTCTACTGATGTAGGTCCATCTATTGGAGGATCCATCGCTGAGAGTATTGGCTTTCCCTGGGTCATGACCATAATTGGAATAGTGGATATTTTCTTTGCTCCGCTTTGCCTCTTCCTCAGGAATCCACCAGGACAAGAAGAGAAAATTGTAAGATTCAAAACACACATATTAAAAACACAAATACAGTCAACCATGTAGACACATGTCCCATGTAGACACAAAGAAATATGAAAGTACGGTGGCCGGGAACCCTCAATGCTGCAAATAAAAGAAACGCTGCAAACAAAAAGAAACAGCACTGCAAATAAAGGAAACGCTGCAAACAAAAAGAAACAGTGCTGCAAATAAAAGAAACACTGCAAACAAAAAGAAACAGTGCTGCAAATAAAAGAAAGAAACTGCGCTGCAAATAAAAGAAACAGCGCTGCAAATAAAAAGAAACGCTGCAAACAAAAAACTCCACAACAGAAGTGAATTACCGGGGACTATTATTGCCGGTGCACCTGTAGTTTTTTATGTGAGCGAAGAAGAAGAAGTACTAAAGCGTATTGCATTCACTTGAAAATAATAAATTAGACACCTAATCTTGTAATTATGAGATAAGGAAAGGTGCCTCATTGGCCACTGCACTTCAGTAAAGTTAGTAAGATATTGGCACTTCCGGGGTCAATAACCTTAAGTGAAACATTGTTAAAACACAAAATGCATATTTTCAACTGTAGTAAGACAGACAACAAGCTACAACCTAATGTTCATCACAACGAGCTACAACCTAACATTCATCACAACGAGCTACAACCTAATGTTCATCACAACGAGCCATCCACGGAGCTTCTTCTTCTTCGCTCACATAAAAAACTACAGGTGCACCGGCAATAATAGTCCCCGGTAATTCACTTCCGTTGTGGAGTTTTTTGTTTGCAGCGTTTCTTTTTATTTGCAGCGCTGTTTCTTTTTGTTTGCAGCGTTTCTTTTATTTGCAGCGCTGTTTCTTTTTGTTTGCAGCGTTTCTTTTATTTGCAGCGCTGTTTCTTTTTGTTTGCAGCGTTTCTTTTATTTGCAGCGCTGTTTCTTTTTGTTTGCAGCGTTTCTTTTATTTGCAGCGCTGTTTCTTTTTGTTTGCAGCGTTTCTTTTATTTGCAGCGCTGTTTCTTTTTGTTTGCAGCGTTTCTTTTATTTGCAGCGCTGTTTCTTTTTGTTTGCAGCGTTTCTTTTATTTGCAGCGCTGTTTCTTTTTGTTTGCAGCGTTTCTTTTATTTGCAGCGCTGTTTCTTTTTGTTTGCAGCGTTTCTTTTATTTGCAGCGCTGTTTCTTTTTGTTTGCAGCGTTTCTTTTATTTGCAGCGCTGTTTCTTTTTGTTTGCAGCGTTTCTTTTATTTGCAGCGCTGTTTCTTTTTGTTTGCAGCGTTTCTTTTATTTGCAGCGCTGTTTCTTTTTGTTTGCAGCGTTTCTTTTATTTGCAGCGCTGTTTCTTTTTGTTTGCAGCGTTTCTTTTATTTGCAGCGCTGTTTCTTTTTGTTTGCAGTGTTTCTTTTATTTGCTGCATTGAGGGTTCCCGGCCACCGTATGAAAGCCCTGAAAGGCAACGTCAACAGTCTTACCGTCAACAGCGCTATGATTTCTTACACTGCCTCTTCTGAATGACATTGTTGTGACGTGTAGTTCCATAAAAATGTAAAACAGACGCATGAAAAATCTCTGCAGTTACAGTATCCTGCTTACACCATGACCAATTACGGGTCATGAACAGTTAAGGATTATTTTTCATATTTTGGGAAAACACTTTTATGTTTTAGTGTGCCAAAGCCTCAATGATTTTTGAAATCTCAATGTCAATGTTTTAGAAATCAATTCAGTTCTGTTATTATTATTATTATTGCTTACTCTATTTATTTCAAGTCTCTTTTTCTGAAGGGCTTCACACAACAATGTAAATGTTGTTCCCATCACTGGACATCAATGGACTGAATGCAGATCTCCACCTTGCATGCTTATGACTGAGCCTCCTTATCCTGCAGCTCCTTCCAGGGCAGGCGCCCTTCTATCCATTTGTTCATCTGCATGCAGCATCTGCTATCACCTCTCTATAACCTCTCTTCTCCATCACATTCTATTTGTATTCACACCCATCCAATCATCTCATGTGCCATTTGCCTCCATCAGAGTTTGCTTTATTGTTGTCCATTTAACTAAATTTCATTAAGGATGTCTGATCAGGAATGTCCAGATTCTGCACGGCGGTCAGACCTAACCAATCCACATTAAATAGCTTCATTCATTTGCTAATTTGAGCTAATTTCTTGATTCTACGAGTAGTTACTTAATTCCACAAAACAAAACTTAATTCAAAGTATTATTTCAACATGACTTTAACTCACATAGTAGGTAATTATAGAAATAGTAATTATAGAATTATCTATACAACTGAACTTAAAACCTGGAACCTTCTCATAACTGAAACATGGACTGAAGTTTACTCAGTAATAAAAAGCTCTTTTATTCAACAATTGTCTTTTCAGGCCATTTTGATGGACACCAACTGCTCAATGAAGACAAGGTCCTACTCCACACAGGGGACGTACTACCAGGGTGAAAATATGGATCCAGAATATGACGATTATGATTAACAGGACAGCAGCCATGCAGGTTAACCCTTCAGAGGATCTATTTTGTTGTATAAAAAAAAGGAACAGAAGAAAAAAAAAACAGCCAAGATATTTCCATGTGAATGTCCCACGTTCAGTCTTCACTGTTCAGTGTCCTCTTAGCGGTTGTATTGGAGCAAACCAAAGTTGTTCTTGATCTGTAATTGCAAACGCATTGCGTGAGAGATATTTTTTTTAGCCAACAGCCTTATTCAGTAGAGAGATGTTTCAGAAAGCACTTTTAGACAGTTGGAAGGAGCTGAACAACAAGTATGCTTTGCTAGTTTATTTTGAATACAATTATGTCTTCATTTAAGTGTCAGCCATTAAAGTCTCATTTTTATCTACTAGATGTCCATGATACTGTCCATGTTATCACCAGACCTGTGCAAGTGTGCAAGTTGGTATTGTTGTTGTGAGATATGTCAAGAAACTGTTGTTTGTTTAAAATCCAGAAAGATTCTTTGGCCAGGTCTATGGTCCTTGTTTGCATTGATACAGTTAAAGATGTAAATATTAAGACTAAAACAGGCCCAGCCCAACTGATGTGACTGAACTGCATGGGGAAGTCAACACATTTGAGCTGCTTAAGAAAAGAATGAGGAATGTATTCTAAAAGACAGTATATCCTCCTGATAAGAACAGAAGTCATGTTTTTTTTTTTTTTTTTTTTTTTTTTTTTTTTTTTTAGCAACATCACAGAGAAAGATCATTTAAAGCTGCTGTTCATACTTTTATTTAATAAATCATTAATACTGTAAATTCTCTGTATTTTTTTTTACCAAGCCTAATGGGCTACAGTAGAAACATGCTATATTCATTTTTGTCCCTGTTAATGGAGATTCAAATTCATACTTGAACTTACACTTGTAAATGCTTGTATCCACAGCACAAATCCATGAGTACAACAGACAGACTCAACACTTCCTGTATTTCACATTAAAAGTCTTTCAGTATTCCCTTTATTGTTAGATTTGAATGTGAAGTGATACATTTTACTGACAATGGCTAATGTTAATGAGGAACAGGTCATGAGACTATGATTTAATAATGTAGAGGGTGACAGTTAATTCTTTACCTTCAGTAGTGACCAGCTTAAATTTGTTCATAATGGCTGCTCTCATGGCTGTTATTTGGGACAAGGCTTTTATTTGAATACGTGAGAATTAAAATAGAGAATTTACAGGTATGTCCATTGTTGAAGTGGAGCATTATCATCACAAAACAAACTTAAAGACCCATCCTGTTTTCATGTAGTTTGAAAATGTACCCAACCCTCTAGAACAAGTTTCACAACATATTACCAGTATTATTACATGTAATAAATAGACCCTATAATGTTTGGAAGTGGCTGATTTAGATCAACTAAAAGCTTTCACACAATCTTTCACAATAACTCAGTTATTTGTGTATTTCAGCTCAACAAAGTATCAAACTCACAAGCAAGGTACTGCCTGAAAAATGGGTTCTGAACAGTTTATAGTTTTTTCTGTCATAGTTGACAGCCTCAGTCAAAGGCTGCAGTAAAGGTTGCAGTATAATTCTTTTTTCTGTCCTCTGTTAGTTTATTTTGTAAAAAAATATGCAAGGACCGTTCCAAGATCCACAAGAAAGAAACTTTAAATTCACTAACTTTCAATCGTTTTCAATCATTATTGACGTCAACATTTATTTAACACTCACAAGCAGCTTCTGCATTGATTTGTATCGTGAGCCAAAATAGCCAGAATAACAGTGGAGGCGGCAGTAAACTGCCTTTTGATTCACAGCACAGTGGATCTACACAGCAGCGTTTGGGTGGGGGAGGTGTTCCTGGCGACCTCACCATTGTGTGTGTTTCTGCCTTGAGCCATCATTATGTGATTACTTACACCTCACTATGACAAGTCCAAATGATGGCTAAGGAAAAGGCCTGTTGGTTTGTAGTCTATTTTTGATGGGGTGTTCCTTTATAACTACACTGGACATAAAGTTGAAATAAAATATTTTGACCTCTTCTCATGAAATGATTGTGACAATATGATTTATCCTTGATGGATAAAGCGAATCTTCTCTAAACTGTATTGATCAATCTCTTCCAAACAGTATAGGAATAAAAAGAAATGTGTCTGAAAACAAAATTATTCCAACTTTATGGGCAACAGAATACAGTATTTAGTGTATACAGTACTGTAGGCCTGTATACGGTCCATTTTTCACCAGTCATACTACATATTGTCCATATTGTACAAATCCTTGCTAAAATTAAAAATATAAAAACAAAATGTTTCATAAAGGTGTTCATTGTCCATCACTGATGTGTTCTTGGTAGAAAAGCCGTTCAAACAATATGATCTTAATAATATGTTATTAATATGTTGGTCATTTTCTCGAATCATTCACATGATTTTTCAGAGACAATAATGATTTAATCATATTACATTCTCTCATGTCTGTCTGTCATATTACATGACACTGACCTGATGTTTACTAAAATGCCAATATCCACCCTATAGATGGGTTAAACACAGCTGATGCCGTTAGTTGTCTGTTGTTCTCAGAGATTACATTTTTTGAGGCCGAAAGTGTCGATCAGTCTTTCAGTCTGACAGTTTTAAAAAATTAAGCTTTCTTAACACTCATCTTCTCAGTGCTCTGGGTTCTCTGTTTCTGTCTTTTGACAATTACATAAAAATATTTGTCATGAAATATGTGTCTGTCTTTCAGTGGTTTAACCTCAATGGATGGGGCAACAATCTTTAGAACATATTAACAAAACGCATTAAGCAGTAAAATCAGTATTGTACACTAAGCTAGGATTTAACAGTAGTAATAGTAATTTAGTGAGGGCCAACATACTGGACATAATGGTGAAACAAGACCAGAGGCAGCTGTGGAAATAAAAAATAAACCAAGAAATCTGTTCAAATCTGAGCTTGATCTGAAACTTCAAGCTAAATGTGTTCAGCTCTGCAATATAAAAGCTCAACACTATATCATGTGGTTTGCTTTATTTAACGGTAATGTTTGTAGTTTTCCCACTAACAACACAATACCCCTGCAACTAAGAAGATAGAAAGATGACATTTGAGGAGATGGTGGTTGAATAAGCCAGAGGAATCAGTGGTTAGGCATGCTGCCTCTGGTGCAGCTCCACTTGACACACATTTTGTTCTTACACTCCTGTGATGTCCATTGCGTTCAGCATGTTTTGGAGCACTGTTTAATATTTGACTGGACTGTATTGGATTTTAGTCATCAGTCATCAGTTGTTTGTGGAAAATAATATTTCTTTATAGTTTTTTTTCATCTAAAATCTATTGCAAACAGTCAGTTCCTATATCAGTCCATCATGTCTGTCAATGGTTGGATGTTATCCGTTTTCCTTGTCTTACTTGTGGAAACACCATATCTCTATTAAATGTGGTATAATCTGAAAAACAAGTCCTTTGCTCAAAAATGACAACATTGAACCAAAATCTAGAGACAGATGGGTTTTCAGCACTGTTATATTTTGGTGCATTTAAATCAGTGTTTAGACTGCTGTGAGTGTTATTCGAAATGTTGTACATGTACATGTATAAGGTGAAGAATCAACATGCTTTTTGGTAACAGAAATACTGAGTTGATTGCCTGTGTTGGGTGCTGGAAGACAGCAGAATGCATTGCCATGTTAGGGAAATGTGGGAGAAGACACTGTAATCAGCCTGTCCATCAACACTGGGCTTCAATTACTTTGCAGATGCTCACACAATACCTACCCTCCTAAGAACCCACACAACTGTGCATCTTAAAGCCATGCATGTACATACACACACAGGTTTTTACACCCCTCTAAAGAGAAATATCATTATGTACTTCCGATGCAATGTCAGACTCAAGTATGTAAGAAAAAAATAAAGTAGCTCAGTCTGTATGGATTTGGCTTGGGAACTGGAGTGGCCAGTTCACAGATCCACATTTGCATGTCTATGAACTCTCTGTGTGTGTGTGTGTGTGTGTGTGTGTGTGTACCAGGTAGAAATGTATATTAAATAAATTGAGTGAAAAAAGGATTTCCCCTTGAAGGATCAATAAAGTACCTTCTACTGGACCCTGTTCATATCCTTACATCATTATGCCATAAATACCTCATTGTATCTGTTTGTTATCCTTGTGTCTACCTTGTATCACACCATTTTGCAAAAACAAGTTGGGATTTCAGATTACAGAAAGAGTGAGGAAACACTTTTTGTTTGTGATTAGAATCCAAGCGTTAAGATGAATTTATGCTGAATTGGATCAGACAGAGAAACACTTTAAACTCTATGCTGCTGTGACTGGTTGTTTCTCTGCCAGGCAACTGTTGATGCTCTGGATGTGACAGGTCAGCTTCATGGAAGTACCTCAGATGGCTGACTGGCCAATCATTTAGGCTTTATTGAAACGGCTATCCCTTGGAAAGTCATTTTCCTGCTTGTACATCTTTCTCTGCAGTGTGTTGTTTAGTATCGCTGCATGATTTTCGACTAGGCTGGATAGGTCCTCTGCTGTTATTTCACCTATTTTGACCCTTAGGACCACTATAATTGAGATGGATGAGCCTGTTGCCATTTTCTTCTCAAGCAAATGTGCACACATTGTAGACAAACCACAAAGCTGTGATGTGAATTCATTTGAGCTTGTTTATTTAGGTTATGTACAATAAAGCTTTATCACACGAGCCTTCTCAAAAACTGTGTACAACATCCCTCACATACACAAACAGAAACAAACACCATCCTGACCTGCTGAAAGCCGTGGTGGGCAGTCATATTGTAAGTGCAGTTTCAAAGGTTAGGGCTGGGGGAAGGGGAGGTGGAAGGAGCAGAAGCATGTGATTATGAGTTCTGTGGAAGAGCACATTGTAACAGCAGCAGCAGCAAAAGCAGTGCTTCTCAGGCCAAAATAATCTCAGAGTGAACTGTTCTCAGGCTCCCCTTGGTCCCCAAAAAAACCTCAGGTTACATTAGTAGACAAATGGGCACACAGACTGCACAATTCCAAAGAGAAAAGAAGAGTAATCACAGACACTGGGATTTATTCTTGATAATCAGCTTCATTTCCTACAAAAATATTGCACAAAGAATCTCGAGACAGACTGGAGAGAAAATGACAAGTACAGCAGCCAGTAAGCCAACATCTACATGAGCAACATATCTACCACAGAAAAGAACAGGAAACGTAAGTCTGCTTGATTTCTTCTGTCACATGAGCTTGAATAAGTCATTCTGGAGTTAAGTTACATTAAAAATCTACTCTCTCCTAACTTACACTCAACTGTTGTTCAATGCATATTACTGATTTTTTTAATCTACCATCAGTTTGTTTAATGTACTTTATGCTAGAAAATCTAAAGATGTGTCAAGAAAAAACAGAATCCTAGGCCTAAAGCAGTGGCTTCCAATCCCCAGTACTGGTACCAGACCATGGACAATTCTGTCAGGCCATGAGGAAGCAATGTGACACAGCAAAAACAAATTATATTTCTATAACTTTATAGGCTAGTTTCCAAGTACCATGAAACTAAACCATGAACTAAATTCCAACACTCGGAGAAAAGCCAACAGGCAGCTGTGTCTCCAAGACCTCAGTATCAGTATAGGGCTCATATAAACAGACAAAGTCTCCGCTGTTGTAATTGTACTTGTTCACACAAAAGTGATGAAGTAATTGGTTCTGCATATCCTTCTCTGTTGGCTACAAGTTTTCAGATGCTCTTAGTCTGAAGCATATTAAGAATTTACCCTTACTTTCCCCACAGAGAATGTATATAAATGTGTTGGGCTGCATTCAGACCACCATCAGCACAGCATGAAAATGAATGAGGTTATTATGATGCCAAGGCAGAGTCTCTGGCAGGAATTACAGTCATCCAGCAAGAATCTTAAAACTGGCTCAACTTGCAAAGTGCTACAGTGGACAATCAAATACTTGCAAGCACACATTATTGGTAGATTACCTTGTAGCATGAAACAGCATATTTCTACTGTTTACATCATGATAGTCAGGACAAACTGCTGCCTTGATAACTGTCCAGATGCTTCACATTCATGCAGTGTTTTAGCGTCTGCTAAGCCTCCTTCAATCTATTACTCCAACTGGATTCTGGATCATGTTTCATCATCTAATTTTTGAAAGCAGGGCAGTTTTTAGAATGGCTGCCCATGTACTTTCTATCAAGCATTAACTCTACTCGCTGTATGTTAAACGTTACAATTCTGATGGACTGATGTCAAAACCTGCTCACTGCTGTTAATATTTTTTGAACACTATCAAAGTCAATCTTACTAAGTATCCACTAACAAACAATTGTATTGTGCTGGAAATATGTAATGTGGAGCCACTGGAATAAAAATAGTAAATAGTCAGATAGTTCCTCTTTACAAAAGTTTTTTTCCAGTGATTCCAGTGAAGGGTGTAAAGCACTTTGGAGCTGTAGCTGGGTACATGTGATGTCAATGTAACTGCAGGCTACATGAATGATTGATGATGATGCAAAAAAATGGTGGAGGCTGTGCCAAACAGCTGTACATACACAAAACACAATAACGACTAAAGTCTTCTGGGTAAGAAAACAACTCATGAAGGCAAATGATCTGCACTAAATCATGTTTTGAAGCATAGACATCATCTTCATGTACACATACACTAAATTAAATAAATAAATGTCAAACATCATAAGAGCTTCTGAGTAACATTCATTCACAGATCGATCAAAAAAAGTCAATTATGTGGCTTACCTATATTGCCCCCCTGAAAGTTTTGATCAGTTATCAATGTGCCACAGTTGGGTTTGAAGATATCTGAACAAAACATGACAAACAATCAAAAAGAACTGGTTCAAAATTATAACCCAGGACAATAAGTTACCTTCTTACACCCTCCCACAAAAAAGAAAATGTGTTATATGCTCAAATATATTTGGCCTAACCAATACAAACAAATACACCAAAAGAATAAAGACATTTTATAAAGGATTGCACTATTAATTATGCAGCTGCTGAAGTCTGAAACATCTTTGTGAACAGGCTAGGTTCTTTTAAAATCCAAATATATTATGGTAAAAAAAAGTGCTAAAAAAAAAAGATATGTATGACTGATTAGACTCATATTCACTTTCACATGGGACTGATACTCACAGCAAACAAATTCTGAACAACTATTTTCTTCATTTTTTCCTTCTCCAATGTTAAGATGATTCAGACCAATACACCACAGAAGTGTGCATTTTCTAAAGTCCTTATGTCAAAGCAGTTAGAGACAATAAAGCAAAGTAAATTAAATGCTAACAATGACATTTTGAAGCCACAGAAAAACAAAACTCAAGAATACACATGCAGCACTACTGAGGACAGATAATAGTCTAGCTCTCAAGCTTCCCTTTAAAAACCAAGAGCATGGAAACAGCATCACATTGTGCAAATCAAAACATCAGTAACAGGTTTACCATGACTCCTTAGGAAGGATATTCCTTGCTTTATACCCATGCTTTCTGTTTCACATAAAATAAAAAAAGCATGTGAATCAAAAACTGGACCCCAACACCCAAATATTTAAAACAGACTTCTGAAATTTCCCAATCTCAAAAAGACAGAAATTTGCTGGGAGGCCAGAGCCTAAAGCACTTATTCCTCCTCTTTTTTCTAGTCTTACTTAGTGGAGTGCCTCAACACAGATTTGCTCCTCAGTAATGTCATCCAGCAGCTGCACCTCCACAGGGCTGCATATGTCACTGTCATAGACCTCTGTCCCCATCAGAGCCTCTTCCTCCAGGGTTTCTCCTTTGCCCTTAAAGCCTTGCTGCTCTGATGGAGAGGTGCTCTCCACTGACTCCAGGTCCTCAATGCCTGCTCGGTAGTGGATCATTAGCAGGGTGAGGGCCTGGAGTCTCTCCCCAGACTTGGCCAGGGCTGTACTAATTAGGGCCTTGCGTCGGGCATCTGTGGCCTCCCTCTCCTCCAACAGAAGAGCATTATTGTGCTCCAGCTCCTGGTCAATTTCCTGCTGCAATTTGTCCAGCATCAACTCAAGCTTCTGAGAGCGTTCATCTGTGGGCAGTCCCCGGTACAGGTCACGACCTATCTCCTTCACAGCAATGAACACACTGTCATCCAACCCACCTTCCTTGCGTACAAGTTTACTGCTGCCACCGCTGCCAGAGGGCTGCTTTGAGGGGCTGGCGCCACTGGTGTAGGTCTCAGTATCACTGCTCTCATTGTCTGAGGTGTTGGGTGTATGCTTGGGTGAGGGCTCTACCACTCCAGGCACCACATCAGCCACCTGCTCAACCAGCCGAGTCTTGGGCACCTGGCGGAGATTAAGCAAACGGGAGCTGGTGTTGATGATATGCCGAGTTAAGCCAGTGGTGGCCCGGTTTATGGTGGATTTGGCTTCAGGGTCAGCTCCACGACGCTCAGTTGCTGCCACACAGAAAGGATTCTCAGTGAGGCACTTGTCCTGGCACTTTTTGTGGCAAACATAGGTGCAGACCATACACTGAGAGGCAGCCTTGGTCCAAACCTTCTTCTTGCAGTATTCACACCAGGTGGGATTCTGGAACTGGGTGTCCTGGAAGTTGTGACGCACCTCCACCAACTGCATGGTGCTGTAGGCCAAGTCATCACGTGGTGCTGAAGGGATATGCTCCCGCTCTCTCTCTCTTAGATCTTCATCATGGAGACTTCCCTCTCGCTCCCGTTCTGCCAGCCCTCCTGGATACTCTAATTCACCCTCAGCTAAGTAACAGAAGTTCAGAGTAACATCTCCGTAACACAGCTTCTCATTGAAGCCCTTATGGGTGCTCAGGCTACGTAGTGCAGTACGGCTGACGTTAGCTCTGGGTTCTGGAGGCCCCAACCTAAAGGTGCTCTGGTACTCTGCAGAAGATGTGGCCATACATTCCATGGCTAAATGCTCCAGCTGGAGGCTGGCATGACCCAGGCACAACAAACTGCCAAGCTTAAAGGGATCTTTGCACCACAGGGCGACATTAAGATACTGATGGTTGCTCTCCACCTCAAACACCATAGAGGCCTTGGGCCAGCGTGCTGTCTGGTGACGAAACATGGTTTCTGGGGATTCCCAGAGAGAGTGGTCCTCTAGAATATCCCGTGTGCTGCAGGAACTCTCTGATGTTTTGTCCTTTGCTTGGTCGGCCTTGCTGCTGCTGGTCACAGTGGAAGGGACTGGCAGCTCATCACTGGACTCTGCTGGCCTGGTAATCTGTTTCACCTCAGCCTGTTTGACACATATCTTCTCAGTTCCAGCCTTGTCCTCACTGGCTCCAGCGAGAGGAACTTTTTCTGGAGATTTTTCAGAGCTGCTGGTAGTTACGGTAGGAGCAACAGTAGCATTTGTAGTTGTAACAGAATCAACGCCTTCCAAAAGACTGGTTTCTGAAGAGGCTGATGTCAACCTTATCTGAGGTCTTGGCGGCACTGGGGGTCGAGAAGGAGGAGGTGGGGGAGGGACAGTAGGGCGTTGCACACCCTCCCCTGGATCACTACTTGTCTTATGTGGTGAGGGCTTCGGTGATTCTTTGGGCTGGGGCTTTAGTGGTGACTGGAGACCCACCAGGTTTAACTTGCGGTTGAGTATAGGTGATATGGTACCAAGGGGTTTAGAGGCCAAGTTGGCCACAGTTCTTTTGGGGCTTTGGTTTACTGTAAGTAAGGAATCATCCTTAGTGTCACTGGTATTTGTGATACTGCTGTTAGGGCCACCTGTCTGGCTAGGTTTCACACTAGAGTCCACAATCAACTCTTCAAACTCAGAGTCAATGTCTTTGCTGTCGGATATGTCAGAAAGGGTGGTGATAGGGGCTGGGTCTTCTTCATAACCCCCTGGCTGGGAAATAAAACCTGTTTCCTCAAGCTGCCCAAACCCTTCTTGAAGAGTTCCCAGGCTTCCAAAAGAGGGAGGCTGGTGACGAACAGGTCTCTCATAAAGTACCACCACCCTGTCTCCAGCCTGCTTCAGTAGTTTGGGCACTTGAACTGAGGATGTCACTTTGACACCTGTCAACAGAAATAATAAGAAGAAATACGTTTTTTGTGCAAACAGCAGTTTCAAAAATGTTCAATTCAATTCAAAAAGGTACAGTAATACATTTCAGACCTCCAATGGCGATTAGGCGATCACCCCTTTGCAAGTCTGCCAAGGCTGCAGGCGAGTTGGGCATGACTGTCTCGATGCTGACATGCACTGCATCCCCCTCACTGGCAGGGACATGTCTGAACGTCATCCCCACACTGCCACATGGCCCCTTGATAACCTCCGTCTGATGCAAACATATAACATACAAAAGAAAACTGAACAAGACTGCACCGATTGAGAGCTTATGGTCCACATATCTACTGTAGACTAGACTGTAGTGTCCAAGAACATGATTTTTCAGTACAAACCTAATTTATCAAACTTCAATCTCTATTTTTATAGATATGGATTAATGTGTATTGAAAGACAATTAAAAAAAGTGGTACAAATATTAGAGGATTTGTATTTATGATCTTTTATAGTATGGACGTTTCAGCATCCACCAGGAGTAAATACGGAATTTTGTAAAACATGTTCTAAAAAGATTATGGTAATGTTTGTAAACTTAGTGTCTATGGCGATCTACATTTTATTTAGGAGTTTGAGTTGTTATGGTATTATTACTTATGGTATTATTACTAATGTAATTTACTTGTTTGAGATGTTTTTCTAAAGTGTTAAATATTAACACATGGGTGGGTACTGCATTAACCAACCAGAATGGATTTAAAATTAATGATCCCCAATAACCTAACACCATAGCTCAATAAAATCATTACATCAACATAAAGGAACAAAGACTTAAAAAGTGATAAACTAGTTGGGAAAAGTACAGCTCGGCACATACAGTACAGTGTTTCTATATTCACACATACCTATGTAACAAGAACAAAAACAGATACTACACAGATCTGTTTTAAGGTTACAATAAATGTGTTTCAATGTTTTTGAAATTGAATTAACTCTTAGTTGGAAATCAATAAATATAAGAAATAATACTGAAATGATAATACAAAATATATAACAAATAATGGTATTTAATAATCTGTGTGTATTTCACAGTAAGGTTTGCAACCAACAACTGGTAATGCAAAATGTAAAACTGGAAATTGACAAAAACACATCTGCCTCCAGCACTTTGATGAGAGACTCAAACTGAAAGTGGCAATTCTGTGGCAAAAGAGAGAGCTACAATTAGAGAGAGCTACCCCCAACTGACTTAATGACAGCCACTACACACAGTCTAAGTCACATATCCCACAACACACCTGTTGCGATGCAGAGGTGACCAGCTTTATGCCTGACAGGTCCTCTATCAAATCACAGTGCATGTACAGTAGCAAGACTTTTGCACCTTCTATGATGACGGTGTACATAGACCATGCAATCTTAAATGTGACTGGTAGAGATCATCAGCGTACTGCAAGCATATATGGCAGGATCTTTCCAGGTTCAGAGAAAGAGCTAAATGCAGTGGAGGAGAAGAAAGAGGATGAAAATGTTACAGGTGTCTTGGTTTAAATGACAGAAAAGGAAGGCTGACAGGATGTGGGTAGACAGAGACAAATGACTGTAATTTCCCCTGCTATCATTTGTTACAGTTCTGGTGGAAGGCAGTGATTGAGTTAGGGTTGGCCATGAATAAGCAGATGATCTATATAAGCTGGCAATGACGGTGGGTGGGTGGGGGTTGAGGTGGGTGCAGGTTCACTAAAGAGAGATAGCTGAGAGATAGTCCTGATCCACTGTGATGGTAACTAGCAGACAACCAAGCCACTATATGTGGTGACTATTGGCCTAGGTTAGTTTATAGGTTCCAATGCATGTATATGCACTTAGATACAGAACACAGAGTTCCTCCATCAAATCAAACATTAAACATTTTGTAAAGTGAAAAAAATCAAACAGTGAATTAGAGAAAGTGGAATATGTTGCACATGAAGCCTGCTGATTAACAGTTCAGTTCATGATACTTTATCACATCTTAATGCTTAACATGTTGCTAAGAACAGTAAAATAAAGAATGTTACATGATAAATAGAAGGCTTCAAATAGATCCTGTGATCTTTGATCAGTATTGACTCATACCGTTTTCAGAGCCCTTAGTGGTATTAAGCCAAGCCACAGTGTACATAATATTTTATATTTATATACACTTTTTGTGCTACACAACCAATGTAACATACAAAATATATCAGTTCAAGACTTAGATCAAAGATGGTCATGGGGATGTAACAGTCATGGAGATAGATGGGAGTATATTATCACCTGCTGTGGATGATGTTACACTGTTGGTGAAACAAATGACACTGGTAACAAACTAGTGTAAAGTCCCTGTGGGAGCTGTCAGGGTGAACATTTTTTTAACAGGTTGCCATGCCAAAACATACCAAATGGCAGGCCACAATGACGATGGGTGACATGAACATTATTTTTGTAGAAAAAAATGACAATCTTGGTAGCATTTATGTTCCAGACTTATTCAGCATGGTAAACTGACTTCTTTCTGATACCAGACTTTTACATGAAAACTAGTGGATATAACAAGTTCTCAGAAATCACTTGGATGTGCCCCTTAATAACAAATCTGTTTATATGGATCCAGTTCATAATTAATTGATGACTAATTTACAAGGCTTTATAGGTGATGCTTTCGTGGCAAAAGCTTCTGCCTCACCATTTTATGTGTGTGAGTGAGTTTATGTGTTTTGAGGTTTAATCTGATCTCGCCATGTTACAGCTCTTCCATGAAGACTAACAACATTGCAGAGGCAACAGGTTGCTATGGAGGAGAATGTGGAGGCTAAAGGCCCATTCAGCTTCACATCACACAATGATCATTACTTAGTGTGCAGGTAGGTTCTGTTAGGCAACGCTATCAAGGCTGTATAAAGCACAGGAGATACAAAATCTGAGACATTAAACAAAATATTGAAACATTTATTCACAATATGCAACTCAGTTCAGTTAGTCTCACAGATCAGATTATTTGTTTATTAGATACTCCTTACTGATAATGGGGAGGACACTCCTCATTTGTTGTTTTTGTGCAATTATTTTTTCATCTCAGCTGCATTCTTTATGGTTCAAATGACTTCAACTTCAAACAAAGTAAGTGTGAATGTTTCTCTCAGGGTGGTGATTTGTCCAGAGTGCACCCCGCCTCTTGCTCAAAGTCAACTGGGACAGGCTCCAGCCCACTGTGACTCTGATGAGGAGAAGCTGTTACAGAAAATGGTTGGATGGATGTTTCTCTCAGTGTAAAAACCATATATATAAGTGTTAGAAATGGGAGAATCTGAAGTTAGGTTAAAGGTTAAGTTAATCGTAGATTGAGTAATAAATAAAACTAGAAAATTTCTAAAGAAATTTTGAGTGTGCCTGACTCTGGCCCTATCGCCCCCATACATTATTATTGACACTTCTCAGCAAATTCAGTGTTTGTGTCTGTGAGAGAGAAGGATAAAAGGATAAATAATAATAATGCAAACTGTATTATTGACAGTCATTGTTATTATACAGAGAGTTCAATAAAGTTAATCACAGTTAGGCTTGTTGGGGGTAGGTTTTGGTAAGCAACCAGGGCCATATGGAGGCCACCAATCAGAGCAGAGCAGTCAACCAGAGAGGCTCCTGTGACATTTCACACCGCTGAGAGAGAGAAAACAACTGAAAGTACCCCTCGAACAACAAAGATTTTTGCCAAACCGTAGTTCTTATCATTGAACCGGCTTCACTGTGAGCATCCTGAGCTCTTCCTGAACATCTACATATATATTTTATATTGTGTTAAGGAATTGGACTTTTAGAACAATTGAAAGAAACTGGTATCTCTGCTTTCCTTAAGAAATTTTACTCTTTAATACAGTGGTCTATGAGGCTGTGAATGGGTGTTGCTGGCGCATCTGTGTGTTCCATGCCCAAACTACAAGTCTGACAGCTTTATCAGATGAATATGAATGGCAAATCTTCCTATGTTTCTAGCTATAAATTATGTCCGTAGAGTGACATTTGTGGCCTTGACAGCAGTTTCCAAATTTATTTTTTATTTTTTTCTTTCCCTCTCCACTCTAGCTATGATTTCACACACTCTAGCCTCTGCATAAGGTAACATTGAGGGGATTTTTTTTTGTTGCCGCTTTTGCCGAATAATTCAAAAACTGTTTGGTGCAACCCTTAGAAAAGTCATAGCACACTTGTCATGGCCGAGCCGGTCGATTTGATAAATTTTTTCGTGTACGTGTGACCAAAACTACGGGAGGAGTAGTGCCGAAAAATGTACGGAAGAATAATAAGAATATTAAGTATGGGGAATAATAGATAGTGTGCTCTTTCAGGCACACAATAAGCTGCACCTAGGAATAGTATATAGTGCGCCTTGCAGGCACACTCAATAATAAGCGCGGTGAATAACAGTGTGTTCTTTCAGGCACACTCAATAAACATGGTGAATAATATATAGTGTGCTTTGTCAACCACACTCTATAATAAAATAAAATAAAAATAATAAACTTTTCCTGGGTGGAGAGTATATAGTGCGGCTTGCAGGCACACTCAATAATAAGTATGGGCAATAGTATATAGTGTGCTCTTTCAGGCACACTCAATAAGAATAATAAGTATGGTGAATAGTATATAGTAGGGATGGGCGATATGGACTAAAAAATGTATCCCTAAAATTTCTGGTGTTTATCACGGTTACGATAAAAATAAACGATAAATAAACACCAGTTTAGCCTAATCTTTTTGACTATAAATCCATCACTAAAATAATAATAAAGGCTCGGGGGAGATGGTGGTGGGCATGTCTATACCTGCTGAATGTAACCGGTGTCAAACAATCAGGAAATAACTTTTTATTTCGCTGATTAATGACAGCTTTATCGAGGCCGGTGCTGGCTGTCATGTCATTATATTTTGCGGCATAAATTGCAAGTCAGACTCAGATTTAGAAGCTGGTACATGAACTAAACAAAGTGAGATCACACACACAAGTAGATGATCAGAGCTTAGTCTGTGAATCCACCTGGATAGTCTCTGCTTCAGAGACATTTCAGGCTGTCTGTGGAGGTTCGACCCAGTGTCTGATTGGTGGCCGGAGCGTGAGGAAAGCGCTCCTCGCTGCCCGGCGTATCTGCTCCGCCTTCCGCAATTGTGTTGCCTCAAAGGCATTTCTGTTGTTTATTGTAATGTGTGCTTTAAGATAAGTCATTCTTACTTGTTGTAGTCAAATAATAAGAGCAAAAAGGTTAAAAAGTTTATTAAGAAGATTTTATTTTGACAGTCGAGTCACCCGGACATCACTTCCTGACAGGTCACTTGTGTTGGTTGACTTCCTGTTTAGTTCCTTTTCTCCTTGGACTGAGAGTGAGGCAGACATGCTCTGAAGTTATCCTAGCCATCCGATGAGAAATATTGTACAGGCAACGCCGTAAGTGCATACATTTCATGTGTAAGATGTTAAAAACGATAAATAGCGATAGCTGCTAGAATATATATATTTTTTATTTGTTAGTAAAAAAAGGACATTTTGTCTATGTTATTTACACATTTAAAAATGTTCTGCTGATGATGATTACAGTAATTCATTGTGCCTGTAACTATGCTAATTCATGTTTTGTTGGCTGTCTGTGTGAAGGCATTGTATCCAAATGTAATGATCCGAGGCACTCCTGGTGAACTTTTCACACTCGCCATTGTTAATGTGACATTGACATTTACATCTAGCTCAGAGCCAGAGATCATACAAAAAGAAGAATGACAGATAAATAATGAGAATAACATGAAATAAAGGTTGTTCGTGAGTCTCGAGCCTCAAGTCTAAAGTCACAGTTAAGTGAGACTTAAATGCAACTCGAGTCTGAGTCACGAGCCCTCCCCCAGGCACACTCAATAATTGACATGGGGAATAATATATAGTGTGCTCTTTCAGGCACACTCAATCAAAAATCATAGAGAAGAAAGCAATGTGAAATTTATGATGTTGAGCAAAAAACTAAAAAGATCCAGTTTAAATATGGTGGCTGATTGTCCTACTTATTTATCCGCCACATATTTCTCTGGGATTTGGTACATGGCAAATCGTAACTTCTGCGAGGCAGCTTCTGTTTGGCCATTTAAGATCCACATGCAGACTTTCAAAGCAGTGATATTCTGAGGAAGCTTAAAGCTGAGTGTAGGTGCTGAATATTACAAATTGGAGTTGCTGTGTGTATACAGCTGCACCACCGGCTGCAATGTGGCCATAATAGATTTACAAAGGAGAGCACATGAGCCCATTCTGCTGAAGTGCAAATAGTGGCAATCTCCATTTTACACACACTTACACCACCAATATATGCACAGTCACAGACACTCACATGTAACGTAATTACATGTCCGTGCACACAAAACTCCAGTGATAAGACTACTGCTGCCTGGCAGCAGCACCACCAGTTTTAAAGGTACAGCCAAGGTTATATATTGATTCTTTTGACCATCCTTCCTGACAGTAAAAACATTCATTCAACCAAACGTGAGATACAATACAAACAATAAAAATGATAAATGATTATTATAAAAATGTATTTGATATATTGTATCTGTATCATTTCAGAAGCACAGTTAATGCGGCTTCCAGTGAATCATCCAGAGCACCACAGGCTAATCGTTTCTAAAAAACAGCGAGAAGATGAAATGGAGAACAGAACATTGACATCATAAAAAACAACAACTTTTTTTTGCAGTCTCTTAATTTGAAAGATCATCTGTGCAAATCACAACAACCAATCAAAAAACACAACAACAAATCAGAAAACACAACAGCAAATCAGACACACGTAAACTCAGATCTGACTACATATATTCCCTGTCATAGCAACAAGCTGCTGTTGCATATAAGAGACGTCCCGTGACCGGTGTATTTTCCTCTGGATTCCACTCAGGAAATGAGAGCAGTCTAACGTTACATGCACTGACATTAGATGAACATGATTAAAAAAACCCTAACGTGATTATGTTAGTACACGATGTAAAATCACGTTACTGTGCACTAAGTCACCTAACGTTACTGTAATTACTGTAGTATTTTCAGGTCTCTATTAATATGGCCCTTCACAATCCACCTCTTAATTTTTACCTGATTTTAATTTGTTGTTGCGTTTTCTGATTTGTTGTTGTGTTTTCTAAATTTATTGTTGTGTTTTCTGATTTGCTGCTGTGTTTTCTGTTTTGTTATTGTGTTTTCTGATTTGTTGCTGTTTTCTGATTTGTTGTTGTGTTTTCTAAATTTGTTGTGTTTTTTTATTTGTTGTTGTGTTTTCTGATTTGTTGTTGTGTTTTCTGATTTGCTGTTGTGTTTTCTAAATTTGTTACTGTGTTTTCTGATTTGTTGTTGTCTTTTCTAATTTGTTGTTGTCTTTTCTAAATTTGTTGTGTTTTTTGATTTGCTATTGTCTTTACTAAATGTGTTGTGTTTTTTGATTTGCTGTTGTGTTTTCATTTGTTGTGTTTTCTAAATTTGTTACTGTGTTTTCTAATTTGTTGTTGTCTTTTCTAATTTGTTGTTGTGTTTTCTAAATTTGTTGTGTTTTTTGATTTGCTATTGTCTTTACTAAATGTGTTGTGTTTTTTGATTTGCTGTTGTGTTTTCTGATTTGCCGTTGTGATTTGCACTTCAGGGCCACCGTAGAAAGCATACGTGTGCGGTACAGATTTTAAAGCCCTGAAAGATAAAATTATGTTTTTGGGCTATATAAATAAAAATGACTTTGCAAACAATGTGCAAAAATCCATAAACACTTCAATATACAGTGAGCTATTAATCCTTTCTCCCCTGACTTTCCAGAGAAACTAGCTTGTTTGGTGTGTCTCCAAATTGCAGAGTTTAATTGTTGTGTAGTGGACCCTTCTCTCAGGGCTGAGCAGCAGTGACTAGACTAACCTTGTTAACATCGACTAAGACAACAAGCAGCTCTTGGTTCTTTGTCTCTGAGCAGAAAAGACAAACAAAGAACATAGCAACCATGAACTGGCCAGATGTAAATGGAGCAATTCACCATCTAATTCAGCAAATCCAGCCTGTCTTTTATCTGCACTGCTACAGAGAACAAATGAAAGGTTAATATGTTTAAATAGCAGCTACCACTCCTTTAAAGTTCTCTTGTTTACCTCCAGGAAGAACACACACATCTTCCTTTGTTTTCCTGAGTGGAAACACTTCTTGTGATAAAGAAAAAGAAAGAAACACATGCAGTATTTTACACTTTCTGTTACTCTTGGCCACATCATGGGTTTCGTCTGTGTTTTCACAAATGATGCAAAAAAAAAAAAAAAAAAAAAAAAAAAAAAAAAAAAAAAAAAAAAAAAAAAAAAACACACAAAACTGGACAACTTGAAACTTTTCTAGCTGTACATTTAATGCAACCTTAGTCTTTTGGATGTAGATTGCTAATTACAAGTCTGGTGAGATTCTATATTTTTCTTATTATAAATGAATGTGATGTGTAATAATCTCAGTTGGGTTTAGGTTAGCTGATTTTAGAGGACAGGTCATCTGATGGCGCACTCCATCAGTCTCCTTCTTGGTCAAAAGGTTCTCACATAGTCTGAGAGGCTGTTGTGTGCCATAAATGATACCAAAACATTAAAAAGTACAATCAAATGAATTTATTTTGTGGTAAAAATAAACAAATTATGATGGAACAAATGATTCACTTTTGTAGTTAATCTGTTCTCTTGCCAGCTATCGTTGTATAATCACGGTAGACCACCTGCTGTTGTAATGTTAATGGACTGGCATAAGCTCACACTGGTCAGAAACTCCCAGTGTGTGAACGCAAAGTGAGAAATTGTTGGAATATAGCCTCCATGTTCAAATGTCCAACTTCACACCAGAAATAAACACCTGTTCAGATTAAGGCTATGCGGAATTAACAGCGTGAACGCTTTGAATGACAGGTGGGTGCCATCACAAGTGGCTTTTTTGAGCCATGAACAACTCTGAGGTGACATCACAGAGACTACATTTTTGGAGGGATTAAAGGAAGGTTATGTGTATACTGAAAGGAGTCCGCAGCAAGAGGTGGCTAGCTGCGGGGTAGTCTGAAATGCTGGCTTGATGAATAACTCAGATGGAGCAGCATCTCCTGTTGCTTGGCTGAACATCCCTCTGCAGGTCTGGGAGGTTGCGTGTGAGATGGAGAGGTGGGGGTTGAACAAATCCTTTTCCCTGTCACTGCACTGCTTGGTAATTTAATCTAATACCACATGTCAGATCGATTTGTGTATGGTTATAGGGTACAAGTCGCTGTGAGGCAAGTGCACAGCAATTCCCTGCCACATCCAATTAGCAGCCCCAGTGGTGAAGGGGTGGAGTAGGCTGAGGGGTGGGGTGCATGGCCAGTAGCTGTTGCAGGTGTTTATGTGGCGCTTAATAACAGTGACGCATATTCTATAGTACGTAGACAGCAGTGTGCATGGTAGATATTTAATATTTTAAAGGGATCATTGTTGCATTGCACACTCTGAACGATACACTGAATACTAGTCTACAATGGGCAGCCTGCTATGTCAATATATTAGAGAGACCTCAGCGCATTTAAAAAGATGCAAGTTGACTCAAGGAATCCCATTTGTGACACCGTCATCATTCACAGATGCTCTGTTCTCATTCCATTTATGATTAACTCCATAATATCGTGACAATTTTCACATCCACTGAAAACCTCTCCCCACCACAGACCACTTGTACTCAAATGCACTGGTGCATTCACATCTGTCTACACTATGTCAATACAGAAAATATTACAACCTGAACATGAAACACAAACACACAGAGTAATGGGCCAATATTAATGATTCAATACTTTCAGAGTGGCAGCTCAATTAACGTCGTATCTGTAGAAAAACAGATGGATGTAGAATGTAGCAGTAAATCACTATGAAGTTTACTTTTACACTTGTGTTTGTTCCGTGGATCAATCTGAATTTTCAAGTTGCCTTTTTATCATAGGAAACAGGATTCAAAAGCACAAAGAACAAAAGGAGTTGTTATGGAGACTCGGGCAAACAAAAAGGTGCTTCGCCTCATTTGCACTTGTATGGACGGCAACAGTGGTTTGGTCGCCCACACAGCCCCTCTTTGTAGCACTGTCATTGTCCTGCCATTAAAAAATAATGATCTGTTATGACTGTTGCGTCATCCTAGTTTATCCTGACAACTAAATTCTAAACTACTAGCACTGGTTCAGGAAGGAGTAAGACATCATTTTCCTTCTTATCAAGTTGGCATTTCAGTCTTCCCTCTCTTTTGAACATGAACGCATGTCTGTCACAAGCACTATGCCTATCTCCTCCACTGCCAGCTCACCGCTTGCTTTAGATGCTGTGTCATATGGCTTAATATAAGAATAAACACCTTAAAGAACATTTAAAAAAAAAGGCGTTTACCCACAAGCACTTCACTTTTACTTAACATTCATTTAACATTTGCACTAAGGTTAACATGCTACAGGTCTCGCCTCTGCTGGTCCTTTCAACTCCTGTTAAACAATGATCAGAACAGTCAACTTGCACACAGCCTTATCCCTCAGTGAGTAGGAGAGGAAGAGCATGACAAAAATAAATGCTATTATTTCATTTGGCTCTGCTGCTGCACAAAACGTCGTATATAATATCATTTTTGTTGAGGAGAAGTAGAAACAACAAATATACTCACTGGTTACCATCACTCTAAATAACACTGACAAAGCAGAAGAAAAACAGACGAGCCTACGTCATGTCAGCTGTCAGATCATTCTAGATGGAAAGAAAGGCCATTCAGAGTAATTTCATAAATAAAGAGCCTGTATTATCTCGACTTACAAAACCACTATAAGGCGTCTGTTAAACCAACATGAAAATACAATCTGGCTCACAGTTGGTAGTAAAGTACAAACCTTTGATTAATCATAAATGACTGAAACTGAAATACATGGTAATGCTTAAATTTTCTGTGAAATTTTCCATAAAGATAACGTACTTTTGTACAAAGTACTTTGTACTAATTGGGACACTTCCAGTTTAAAGAATAACAATCAGGGAATAGCAGATCAGATGAAGGTGCAACAAGCAGTAAAAATATGGAGAAACCTTTCAAATAATAAATCATTTAAAATTAAATAATAAAAATAACATCAATGACAAGAACAACAATGGAGTGAAATGATCAAAATTAAATTCGATTTTTCAGGAAATTTCAAGGTAAATTATTAGAAGAATATTTATGTTCAGGGGCGGTGCTGAAAGCTCAGTCCTTGCTGTGGAAGCCCAGGGTTCATATCCAACCTGTGGCTCTTTGCCACATGTCATTCCCCATCTCTCTCCCCACATTCCTGTCACTCTTCTGCTGTCTCTATCAAATAAAGCTTTCTCTTTAAAAAAAAAAAAAAGAAGTAGAAGAAGAAATTTATGTTCAAACCCATAACATAAAGTTTCACCAAATGTTTTTTCAAATGTTATTTGTTATATTAACTAAATTCACAAAGTAATATTAGTCTGAACACTATTTCCAGCATTTCCAGTGTATGAGCAGCATTTTAGACACTGCAGCAAGTTACAGGTCATTTCTTTTCTAATGAGAGGCTGTGCCTTTATGATGAGAAAAAAATAAAAATAAACATTCTAAATGAAAATAGCAAGAAAACTGTAATATGGCTCTGGCTCTGTGTGTCATGCACATAGCGACTGATCTATTGAGTTTCCTCTGAGATGAATTGATCCGTAGAAGAAGCGATTAGAAACAAACAGCTTGTGGGACAAACTGCTCATGTCTTTAATCTACTTCTTAGCACACGGCCAGCTGTTGTCAAGCAGAATTACAATGGGCCATTTAATTGGTATGGCAAGGTGGAAATGGATGATGAATGTGTCACCGACCATAAGTCAATGTCTGCGTTAGAAAAAAAATGACAAAGGTGATAGGCTCCCTTAGGTGCTATTTGATTATGTGCTGGATGTGCATGTTGACATGACAAACAATGCTGGCATTTGTTTTGAGGCAGTGACTAGGCATAATCACATTGTTTAGTTCCCAGATTAGAGACCTTTACAGAGCTTCAGACTTCCCCTCAGAAAAACGATGAGTCCACGTGTCATAAGAAAATTACAGTGAGTCCCTTTTAGGACTGAATATCAAACTTTGATGCATTCTGACTGAAATGTGTCACAATTATTAATTATTATTAGGTTTTAATAATTAATAGGTTTGTCGAGGCTGGTATTGAATGCTTAGTCAAATTCTTTGTTGTGTTTGATCAGTTATTTCCATTCAAAACATTTGATTATTTTGTTGTTGCAGTGTTCAGGTCGTGTCCAACTGGATTCTATGCAACTTCTTCTTTTTTAAAATCAGTGTTTAATAATTTATTGATTTTATTTATTCTAATCAATGTATGGCATCATTTTATTTATTTATTTTTTAAATTCTAATAATTGCTGTGTATTTCTGTTTTTATTTTTTGTTCTGTGAAACAATTTTGGCTGCATGTTTGCATGAAAGGTGTTCTGTAAACAAACTGAAGCATTTTGATATATTTTGTTAAATGAAAAATTGAGTCAGAATATCTTTATGTATTTGAAAGGTTATAAAAAATAATTTTGTATTTTTATTGTCAAAACATGTCAATCAGCAGTTTCAGTCCCATCAGTACATATACTGCATGATACGTTTACAAAATGAGCAACACTGTGATAAATGATTTTTTCCATACTACCTACTCCAACTTGTACTGCACAACATTTGGATTGGAATGTGAACCAGTGGTCTGTCTGACACTTCATACCATAGATGACTCATTGCTGTTTAGTGTGGGTGTGCATGTGCACGTGTATGTGAGCCTCCTCATCAACCAACTGTCTTTCATCAGTTGTCTGGGGCAGATTAAAGACACAAAGACACCCTGAGTGGAAGATCAAACAACCACCAGGATGGGGAGGGTGTGTCATGTGTGTTTGTGTGCCGTGCGTCAGAGATGCTAAAATCACCTGCAGAGAACTGGCTGCTCTCCCTCTTTGAGCCCAACTGGTTCTTTCTGCGTGTGTGTGTGTGTAGTAAATATGAAGTAAATATTGACTACAGCATGAGAGGCTAATAAATAGAAACTAAGAGAGGATAAGAGATGGTGTAATGCTGATCCTGAGGTCTTGGGTGACAGCTCTGGACATGTTTTCAAGATACAACTGAACAATAAAACATGAACATGAATTTGCAGTTATACAGTACATTTAATCAGAAAACTAAAGTTTTCTTCTCTCTTTTTTTTTTTTGGGCCTTTTTTATGGGCTGAAATATGTGCCACCAGAAACTGAATTTGAATTGTTTACATTTGAATTTGAATAGCTTAAGTTGAATCATTGCATTGAAAAACTGAATACTCAAATTGTAATTTGAAAATGAATTAATTAGTTTGGAATTGAACATTCAGTTCTCACAATTCAAATTCAATTTTCTGTGACAAACATCCAGGTAGTTGAGGCAGAGCAATCGAGCACAGATACACAGGACGCCTCACAGGGTGCCAATCAACACCTACGAGCATGTAACATAGTGGTCATTTGTTGCCACCCGTCATGAAACGGAGTAGGAACTGCTTTATGGCGTTTTATTCAAGTCTAGTGTTGCCACCAGTCCCGTTATTCCCAGAATTGTTCTCTTTTTCCATCAGCTGTCCTGGGGAAAAAAAATTTCCCCCGGGCACAATTTGTCCCGTTTTTTGGGACGCAATGTAACTAGTGAAGAGTTTTTTCAGCCAAATATGTGGAGAACAATAAAATAATGCCAAAAAGTCCCATATGTTTTTGCCTTATTTTCCCTTAAGCATGCCACTTAGCAAAGCAAAGAGCCTCCAGAAAGTTGAAGGGAACTGGTCATTCAATAGAAATATTATTATTATTCTGTCACTTTGCAGTCACTTTGGGCCCTCTGTCACGCTGCTCTGTGTGCCCCCCTGAACGGTTAAATAGCTCCAGAAGCATGGGTACCTTTCTGCACTACAGGACAAAGGAAACCAAATAAACGGAACAAATTGTGTCCCGGGAGAGATTTTTTTTTTGGATGTTTGTCACAGAAAATTGAATTTGAATTGTGAGAACTGAATGTTCAGTTCCAAATTAATGAATTCATTTTCAAATTACAATTCAGATTCAGTTTTTCAATGCAATGATTCAAACTGAACAATACAAATTCAAATTATGTGATTCAAATTCAGTTTTCAATGCAATTATTCAAGTTAAGCAATTTCAAATTCAAATGTAAATGATTTAAATTCAGTTTCTGGTGGCACATATTTCAGCCCATACTTTTCAGACCATTGTAGGGTTGAAATATTCTGAAAACGTGTAAAAAAAAAAAAACGAGAATTTACAAAATTGAAGGTTGCTCCTCATTATTTTAGCACTAAAACAACCAGATTTCATGCAGGTCCACTTGAATATCTGCTGTTCCTCAATCACAGGCACACAGCACACTGCTTACTGCAGGACTATTGAGGCCACGCCCCCTACCTGCACAGGTGATTTCTGTACCTGGACCACACTTTAGAGCCCAGAGCACACAGAGACTATTCAAGACACACATTTGAGTTTGTGGACTACATAATATTGTTCAATAGAATAATTCAAACTTGATAAAGTTCTACTTACAAATAAATCTGTAGAAATGTTTTTTAATTGTTTTATTTTGCATGTCTGCTTATGACAAAACAAAATGTTTAGAATTATATTTGGATATGATACAGTTAGCTTAAATTACCCGAAATTTACAGTTAATTCCCATACATTTCCATAATTCCCATGGAGTTTCCGATTTTGAATATTTCCCATAATTCCCCAGCTTAACTTCCCATGGAAATTTTCAAAGAAGACAGAATAAAGGAACATTTGAAGTCAGAAATATTTTTCTGTGTTAACAACAGGGATTTGGTAAAAACACATCACTATATTTATGTCCTTCTAATCATCAGGTATGCATAAAATACAAACTTTTAATGTGCGTGTGATCTTTTCATGTCAGTCATGAGAAGCAGGGATTATTATTATCGTTTTCATTCATTTTCACAAATTAAACTGCCTTCTATATTTCCTGTACAGTCTGTCTCTAATCAGTGAAGTTTCACATTGCTGTGGATGAAACTTTCCGACTTCTTTGAAGTCTAGAAAACTAGATATAAACTCAAGGCTCTGGGCACACACCATACCCAGTGTCCATTCAGCCACATGCAGCCATAAATACACATGTTCTTTTCATACAACACAACATGTTGAACTGTAGTGTGTTGTGTGTTTGTGTACGTGCACATACACACATGTTGTACGTCCCTTCGGTCAAGTTGTCAGCAAGCATCAGCACTCAGGGCCGACGATGGAATCGACAGGGCAGATGTGCAAACACGCCTGACAGAATCCCCACCCCCCCAACCTCAACACAACATAAATGAGTAATAAAAAAGAAAACACACACACACACACACACACACACACACACAATCTCACTCTGTAATGGAACAAGGCTTCATTTGCTCAGTTCACAGGTGGTCTGTGTATTGTCCAGATGCAAGCACACACAGCACAATGAAGTGGCTGAAGTAAACATCGACCAATGGGAGGCAGCGGAAACAAAGGAACCTCTTTCTCTGTATCATAAATATGACAAAGGGGAATCTATTCTGAGCTATTAGCATGGTGTCGCCTTAAAGCCCAAAATGTTTTATGTTGACACTTGGAACAGCCACACTCATACAATAACCTTTAGAAATGCACTGATGCATCGGCTGAACATCAGCACTGGCCGACATTCGCCTCCTTAACTGCCATCGGCAAATAAAGATGACATTCACCGATGGTAGTGTTGATTTACATGTCACATGAACGTTGTGCTGAGGAGAAACCTTTCTTTTTTTCCTTTTTTTGGAGATGTAACTTCGAAACCCCACTGAATGTCTCTGGCACGTTGCATACGTGCCATGGTTTTGGGCCGTCCTACACAAGATGTTTCAGAAGCGCTTAGCCCGCCAGACTTTGTTTACTTGCTCAGATTTGGCCATTTTCCCGGTGTATGTTCTTCTAAACATGCTTCTACATGTGTAAATATGCTATGTAGTTAATTCGTTTTTACGACCGACAGTTTGAATGGGGTATTTTAATTTTACTCTGGACCCTTTCCAGTTCGCCTACTGTCAGAATAGGAGTACTGATGACGCCATCTCCACTGCGCTTCACTCCACCCTCTCCCACATGGACAACAACATCACCTATGTGAGTTTAAAATAAATGTCTTATTTGTAAGAGATCTGTGCGCTGTGTGAACTGAGAATCGGTCAGTCTGGTGAGAGAAGCGACTAAACAAGCGGAGATTTAGTGCCAATCTAGGCACTCTTACTGTTCCTTACAGAATGTGGGGGATTGTGGCTCCAGGAAAACAGTGTGTAGCTGCATTAATGAAACGAATATCTCAGGTCCTCCCGGGAGGAAAGAGGGGACGAGATGTGTGGGCTATCTGGACGACGTTAGAGACACACTGTTGGCGCTGCCTCGGCTTACACGGGACTCACACAGGAGGTGGAACGGCAGCGGAATGGTCCTTTGCCCGGCGTCAACTCACACCGGACGCGGATCAGCTGCGGAACGGCAGCGGAGCGACCCTGACGTAATTACGCGAGATCACGCGAGAATCCTGGACGTACGCGAGACCCCGCGTATAAACAGTGTATAAAAAACAACAACAACATACAGCTGACTTTGCTTCTCCGACGTGGAGGAGATTATAAAAAGCATCTGTTGTGTCATAAATGATTGTGTGTTGTTCCACTTCAACAATTAGTCTCTCGTCTTTCATGTTGAGACCCTTGGACCGATCTTTGATCACCTGGTGCCACCGGTCATGACGTAACATTGATGTGAAGTTGTAAAAAGCTACATGAACTGCGTATTGTGTTTTATTTTGAAAGGGGGCGGAAATTTATTACGTTGATTCTGTGTTGGATTTCCTGTCTGGTGCGCAGTGCTCTGTTGAAATTTAGGAGGTTTAGCCGCGGCTCGCGGAAAAAATAGAAATCTTGTGGAAAGCTCGCGCCGTGGCGCGGAGAGCTCCTCCTGGGACGCTTCTGAGCCGCGCCCTGTGTGAGTGCTCTCATTGACTAGACTGGCAGCTATTTGCTACGCTGACCGCGGCAGTGCCGTCCCGCTTCCGTTCCGCGTCCGGTGTGAGTTGGCCTTTAGAGGTTGACAGCCCAGAGCGGGGGGTCTGTGCAGGTGGACAGAGGCGAGGAGACTGCTTCAGACTAGCCCCAGGGAGACCCCCAGACCGTCTGATTATGGCTTCCTTCAGCAACCTACAGCGGTCAATTACTGCAGTAGAGCAACGAGTAGCCTTTCCATGGCTCACTGCAGACGCAGCCGCAGTGACTTCAGGGTAGAGTTGCACGGTATACACGGTACCCCGCGGTGCCAAATCATAACGGTTCCTACTATACTAGAAATTCTACACGACGGTACTACCGTGGATTACTATACTACCAGTGCCAGTTTCCGCTACATAACGGCCGCCTCTGCTCTTCTCCCGTCTTCTCACTGCATGCTACTCCTTTGTAAACAAACCAACATGGCAACTACTGTAACCGAACTACACAGCTGCTGAATGATTGGCTGTTTGCCTGTTACTGGTGATGTCCGGGGATATGATAGGCTGTTTCCACACGCTGGGTCCGCCCATCTGTTAGCTGATTGGCTGTTTGCCTGTTAAACAACAAGCTAAAGTTCTGTCTCGCCCAGACGCGTGCAGGGCTTACAGTCCCAAACATGAGACAACACACTCACCATGGCAGAAGCACCGGGCCCGAGCAGCGAGTCTGCTGCGTTGTCGTCGTCAGTGGCAACACTAATTTTGCTCAAAAAAACAAACTCGTTGTTTCAAACTTGTTTCAGTCTAATTCTTACTTCACCAGTATTATGTTTATCATGCACCAGACATTAGTAATTAATAAGTATTTATAACTTGTACAAATACATTGCAGTTCACAAAAATAATAAGAATAAAAAAAGGCTGCAGTATCGCGATAATACCTGGAACTGTGATACTTTGTCTGGTATAGTATCGTGGTTACTCATTTTGGTATCGTGACAACTCTACTTCAGGACTAGGTGAGGTGGAAGCTGCAGGTGCAGCGTCAGGGACGGAAGCATCCTCCGGCAGAATGGTGAAGCGGTTGAAGTTAGCCAACAGAGGCTGTAGATACGGACCAGCCGAGACCCTCCTGCGCCCGCGTCGCACCACTTCAGTCCAAGACGGCTGGGTCCAGGTGTTGGCTCGGTTCGGCGTGGAACTGTGAACTGTGAATCAGCAGAGTTAAGGCATCCAGGCCCGATGCAGCAGCCCTGGTGGTGGCCACGGTCTCCACGTCAAGGTTTAAGTGTCGGTGTGCATCGTTACCTGCCAGGGGAGGGTGGCTGCAGAATCGGAGACACGGGTGAAGGAAGCGATGGTGCTGGTGAAGCACCAAAAGTTGAGGACTGTAAATGTGAGATAAGTTTTGACTGGGCAGCGGCAACTGAGACAAAGCCCTCGATCAGCTGATCCCTTTTTCGGAGCTCAGACTCAAGGCAATGGATCTCATTCTTCAACTGTGAGTAAGAAATGGTGCAGTCCACGCACACAGCCATGACACCTGGTACTGTCCAAGTAAGACTCAAAAGTGACGGAATAAAAATAAAATGAATGAAATAAAAAACACAGTTTAGTTAAAAGAATCCAGAGATCGGTAAAAGCATTAAAAGCAGGTTTTGTTTGGCTGAGTAGTGGCGTGTGAGTCTGTGTCACCTATGAGGAGCTGTTTAGTACTCGCAAAAATAATCTAATGTAAGACGGGGGTCCAAACGAGGGCAAATGTGGCTGTTTAGGGTTATCGGCCATAAGCAGCATAAATATTTGTCTGTGATCCGTGTGCAGCCGGGTTATCAAGAAAGAAACTAGTTGAACACATAGCTGGTGAAGTGACGGGAGTAGAGCTAGCTGGCATGCTAACACAACTCTGTTCAGACCAACCAGGTGTGTTCGGATGCTGACGACTGTTTTATACAATAAAAACAAATGCCCATAACAGCAGCTGCTGTGGCAGGTCAGTGGCAGCTGCCTCAGTCACCAGCAGCTGCCTCAGATACTGGCAACCTCAGCAGGTCAGCGGGAAAGTGCCACTACTAGCTGTCGCTGCCACGAATTGAGCCAGCCCTTTCTCTAATCCTAACCCACTATGAAACAATCTCCCGATTTACCGCGTATGTATTTTTTAACCAGTGTGCTCTCTGTCTCTCACCAAACTAAACTTTTTCATGTCACTATTTTGCAGCGTGAATTGTGATTTAGAAGCTGATTCATGAAATAAACAAAGCCAGAACACAACAGGTAGAGTATCAGAGTTTAGATAGTTACGTTTATGTTATGTTTCGCACGTCCTGTGCTAGTGAAGGTTCAGCTGAGTCAACCTGGCACCCTGCGTGAGCGTCGTTAGGGGAAGGGGGCGACTCACTCCACTATTTGGAATTCAAGCTTGGAATTCAATCTTACATATTGTACCTTTTAATAAGTGATGTGCATTAATGATGTTTGACAAACGAAAACATCACTGCACAAACAGAGCGCCTGGGAATTTGAATAGCTCATTAAAAACAAGCCTGTGTTTTACAGGATCATTCAGAACTAGTATTATGACTTTCTATTGGATATGGAACAAGAAACTAAATAACGATATCCACCTGGAAGAGAGAGATTTTCAACCACCCTGGGAAACCATGTGGAGTATGGTTGGATGGTGGATGTATGTGGAGTCCAAGGGCCCTTTACTGCTGACAATAGGTCTCTCTTTGGGAGGACAGACACATGGTGCAGTGAAAAGCAGGAGCAAGTGGCTCACACAGGTTCAAATGAAGGAATATTCAAATGGCATGAAAATCATTAACATACATGAGACAAGCGGCTGTTTTCATAAGGGAAGCGGGGGATACTCCTATCTGGCAATCATCAGGGGGAAAAGGAGTGAGAGTGAGTGAAGAGTGAGAGAAAGATGGCAAATTGACCTTTTCCAGATGGTATAGCCTTTAATCCTTACTACAGAGTCCTGCTGTGGACATGCAGACTGGTAAAGTCTGATAATCAGGCTCAAATGCCACCGTGAATCTGCATTTCTATGCGTATATTAACAAAAAAGGGATACAAGTGCTTTGAAGTGGGTCCACTCAGAGAGGGCTGTGCTGATGGCTATATTGGTTGAGTGTTGTGGTGGTAGGCTTCACATATTCATTACTTACTGGATTGGTGCTGCACCTTCAACTGACCATGGGGCCAGTTCTGGAGTGAGGTTTGTATATGTAAATGTAAATGTAAATGTAAAGTGTGCATGTGCCACAGCTGCATTTTTGTTTGTTACCACACACATATCTGTACACTGTACACTATCTGGATTTCTGCTCCTGCAACATTGAGAGCATCCTGACAGGCAACATCACTGTCTGGTATGGTAGCCATAAACCACAAGGCCCTGCAAAGACTGGTTTATTCTGCTTACGATGAGTGGTGCTCTTTCTCAACTAAAAAGACATCTATGCCCAGACGCTGCCAAAATGAGGCGAGGAGAATCTTTAAGATCAACCACTCGGACAACAGCCTTTTCTCTCTGCTGTGATCAGGAAGAATGTTCTGGACAGACAAGGTGAGCACTGAGAGGTTCAGGAAAAGCTTCTACTTTCAGAACACTAAGATCCTAAATGAAGACTTAAGTGTTCATTCCTCACTGTTTCATTATTTTCACTTATTTAATTCCATTAAGATTAGTTTATACTTACTCATTTACTCACATTACTTCTACAACAGCCACAAATAAACACACACATAAACACAAAATGTCATCATCTTCAATGTAAAACCAGATAATGTCTCTCTGTCTCTGGAACAAAGCGTGTGTGATTGTTAGTAGACAACCCTAGAGGATGAGGAGATTATCCACTAGTTAATCAACCACAGATGATGTTGTTCTGACTGTAGATCTGCTTTTGACATTGGTACTTTAGATACTATTGAATGTGTAATTAATGGAGATCGTATAGATTAAGTTATGCTAGCCTGACTAGCAAGTTAGCTTAACACAAAGCTAGTCTGTTTACTGAAATATGTTTTTACCAATGTTACAGCAGTACAATACACTTAACATTAAATTATTGTGCTTCATGAACCTTATAGCTGTTATATTACAAATTTACATCAGGGACTTCTGCACTAAAGACGGAGAAAGATAGCAAGATAATTTTCAGTGTTGTTTGTGTGTGTGTTTATTAAATTCAGTTGACCACGTTTACGAATCCCAAACACATTTTAATTTGGGATGTGATACAAAAATCATAGACAAGCTTAAATTAAAACTAGTAGTATTTATAGTTTGCATTCACAAAACTGTAAATATTAAACCGGTGTTGGACTCAGCACAATAAAACAGGAACCTATGGGCACCTACTTTACTGAACAGTGCACCGCTATCTAGGCATGAAAGAAGAGGAGACGAAGGTTATGTGCTTAGCTTTGAGAGAAAGACCTGATATTTCACTGCCCCCTTCTGGACGAAGATTCAACTCCCAAACCCATTATGTATTATTAAACATTATATGAAAGCAGGACAGTTACCGTTCAGTGGAATACAAATAATCTTTGAGCCACTGAAAATGTCATTTGGTGTGTGGCAAGGATAGCAGAATCAGACATTGCTGGAGCCAGAGCCAGTAATTAGAGCTGACATTTCACTCTAAAATGGTCATTAGTCACCTCCAAACAAGCCTGATGTGATAACTGCAATATCTCTAAATTGCAGCAATTAGAAAAGGTTTGCCGGAGGGGCATGGAAATTTTCTTTGCTGCTCAAATGTCAACAATAGGACAAGCTGATCAGTGCAAAGAAGATGAAAATAAGATTGTATTAATGTGTCAATAAGACAATGTGTCCAGTATGCCGCATTTACAGAGGAACAGTTTGTTAGTGGTTGAAAATAATGCAGCTTCACAACTGGTAGCACTCAGCAACAGGTGAACTTAAATCAATCAGTGGTTAATTGGCTAGCTATATTGCTGCAAATGGTGGACATAGTAAACATTAAAGTTAAAAATGGATACAATCAGTAGGACTCACTTCGTTTTGTCATTTGTTGTGCTCAAAGTAACCATCTGTATGTTTTATGAACATTATGAAATTAAATCATGTCTGAAAGAGCACGTTATATGTTTTTCCTCGCACTTATTGAGTGTGCCTGCAAGGCCACTATATACTCTTCACCCAGGAAAAGCTTAGTTTTATTATTGAGTTTGCCTGAAAGAGCACACTAGATACTATTCACCGTGTTTATTGAGTGTGCTTGAAAGAGCACACTATATGTTATTCCTTGCACTTATTGAGTTTATTGAGACTATATACTCTACACCCAGGAGAAGTTTAAGTTTATAATTATTGAGTGTTCCTGAAAGCACACTCTTTACTATTCACCATGTTTATTATTGAGTGTGCCTGAAAGAGCACACTATATGTTATTCACCATGCTTATTATTGGTGTGGGTGCCCAGAGGGCGACCACTATTCTCTAATTGTTCAAATCTTTATTATTATTTTTCTGTCTTCCATGCCGCGTAACTACACCCACAAATTCTGTCCTACAAAAAGAAAAAATTATATCACTAGATTGAGGTCATTTAGGACATGTTTGCTTGTATACAACTTTGTTCTACTATTAATACTTCACAAATTCTTTTCAATTCAACTTTTTCTACAGATTTTTTACCATTTGAAATACATTGTAAGCTTCAAATCTTTCTACAAACCTTCTACAAACCTACATTTTAAACTACTTCTCCTTCTCCTACAGACTTCATTCAAATTACAATTTGTACACAAGATCTTAAACTATTTAACGTGTATATAACTTTTTAAAAAATCTTTCACCGTTTTTAAACTATCAAGGCTTAATATTGAGCAAGTTTTTACTCAAATTCTGCGTTTATAATGGGTGTGTATTGCGTCTGCTAGAGTGAGTGATGTCATAGCTAGAGTGAGGACCAGAGATAAAAATCAGTGAAAAAATAAAATGTAAACGACTAGCATGGCCACAAATGTCACACAAAGTTTATACAATTTTCGCCTGAAAATCGGTAAGGAAATTGTCTACGAGATGAGGATGCTGATGGTCATTTCGGCTTTTGGTTTGCAGCACATCTTTTTGGTATTTTTGATAGACACACAGAGAAGACAAAAGGCTTTCCCTACAAAATAAAAGACTTTTTAAAAATCTCTCCTTAACAGACACAAGCACATACAAGCATGCACATACATACAGATGGACAGACAAAGACCGAAAGACAGATACACACACACATACACAGACAGACAGACAGACAGACAGACACACACACACACGCACAAAGATATATCTGTTATGGCCTTTTCAAGCTTTATAGTACAGTATAGAGACAGCTGAAGAGTGACAGGAACGTGACAGAAACGTGGGTGGGGCGAGAGAGACGGGGGAATGACATGCAGCAAGGGGCCGCAGGTAGGATTCAAACCATAGGCCGCTGGGGCAAGGTGGGCACCCACACCGCACTTTCCGTAGGAAATGCAGTTTTCTAGTTATTAGTGTGTTTGCCCAGGGGGGCAGGATGCTCACAGTGAAGCCGGTTCAATGATAGGAAGTACGGTTTGGCCAGAAATCCTTCAGCTGCAGTTGACTTCTCTGCTCTGATTGGTGGCCTCCACCTGACCACTCACACACACGCTGACAGCTACTTAATGTATGGGGGCAACAGGGCCACAGTCAGGCACACTCGAAATTTCTTTAGAAATTTTTCTAGTTGTGTTTAATGTTTTTATACCAAATAGATTTAAATTTATTTAAACTTTTGGTTTTTTAAAGCGTCATTTAGTGCAATGCTAGCCCAGAGAAATGAGAAGGAAAATGGGGAGGAAAGAGAAGTAAAGTCAGACACAGAAACACACCTGTTTGATGGAGCTGCGAGTCTTCTCCTTCCACTGGTGGCTGCTCAGCTCCAAGGTGCAGTGAACATAGGTTTCTCTGTCATAGGAGCCCAGGATGAACAGTCTGCAGATATAAAGAAGACATGCAGTGAGGAAACTACAGCAATTGTGAGCTTCCATGACTACAACAATTAGAAGCACTAATCAAGTCAAATCTATGTCCACTCGACGCTCTTAGTCATGTCTTTGAAGGCCTTAAAACTGATTTTCTAAATCTGCTTCTTGCCCTGAGTAAGACGTATGTGTATCTGGACTCTTCCATTCTCCCTTTGCTCACTGTCAATCAGATCAAATGAAGATCATACCCACACAGCTTATCAAGCAGTTGATAAGTGTTAAACTTATTCATAATTCCTTAATTTCTACACCTCAGACAGGTTCACCAATAACCTTGAAAGTTTTTCATACATCACTGATTCTAATTTTAGATTTGTTCATTGGCAGCAACTAATTGTTATTTTCATTTTTGTTCTGATGCATTGATAATTGAGTATATTCAAACAGAGCAAAACAGCAAATGAAGCTGTAACCAGAGTGATTACAGGTCTAGTCTCGGAATCGACTGCATTTTTACTCGGTCTTGTCTCGGTTTCGGACAAAGCGGACTCAGGATTTTATTTCAAGACTGGTCAAGACCACAACTGTGGGGATATGAAGAAACTGCCTGTGCATTTTTGAATTAACTTGTTAATATCATTACTGCAACATATTGCATATCTGCAACCGATTGCTTCTAGTACGACCAATAACTTGACTCATTTATCATTTTTGTTACTGTTAACGGCCGTCACCCCTCCTGCCCCCTTTCACACGCCCCCCACAAAAGTGCATGTGAGTGATAGGAGAAGAGGCCATGAGAAGATGTCAGCCAACTCGTCTATAATCAAATTTGGTTACCTGAACCACAAAGACTTTGTGCACAAATACATCCAAAAGAAAACACAGCGCAACTTGTAAATTCTGTGAATGATGCTAACAGAGACGGCAGAGGAAGCATAAAAAAAGGTAAGCTAAGTGTAAATAAGGACAGCGATTACCTCACTGCATTACCTTTGCGTGAGAGTGAGGAGCCAGGCCATGTGTCTTATTCCTACGTTACGTTTTTTCTTGTTATAAAAAATGACGAGACAGGTGACGTAAAGCTATGTAGCTAATGTGTATACAGTCGTCCCTCGCTATATCGCGGTTCACTTTTCGCGGACTCGCTGTTTCGCAGATTTTTTTAGTGTAATTTTGCATGCTTTTTTTTTTACAGCGTACCGTACAGTATGAGCGCGCATTGTGTTCTGCGTCCTAAATTGGCTAAGGGAGAACCGCACATGTGTTCTGCGTCCTGTTTAAGAGAGTACTGCACAAAGTGTGTAAAAAGGTGTATAAAAGTGTGTGGTTAGGGGTTTTACGGCCTTAAAACATGTATAATAATTGTAAAACTTACTTCGCGGATTTCGTTCATTGCGGGCTATTTTTAGAACGTATCCCCCGCGATAAACGAGGGACCACTGTATGTTATGTTACATCAGTGTCAGGATACACGCCACGCTCCCTCTCCTGGGTGAGAGAGCTAGAGTCAGCCTATAAGCCACTACTTTTTTCCAACGCTTTGAACCATGTGGCTTATACAAAGATGCAGCTTTTCTATTGATGTTTCTTCAGCCGCCACGGGGTGCTTTAACAGGAAGTGCAAAAACGAGACAGACAGGGGAAGTCAGTGCAAAGAAGAACACGCTAGTTTTTATTTAGCACATGCAACACAAAACACACGACGAATTATTAACAGCGAATTATTTTCACACCCTCACCCCCTCATCATGGAAAGGACATGAAGAAGTTTGTATGATGCAGCTTTTAAGTTGAAGGCCATCGATCTGGCTATCCAGGAAGGAAAAAGAGCTGCTGCACATAAGCTTGGCGTTAATGAATCCATGGTGAGCACTTTTACTGCCGTGTTACAGGCACTGTTCGGAAACAATCAGTTCAGGTATATAAATAAACATTTACGGTACAAAATCTGTCTGTGTATCCGGTAAATATCTAATTTCTCAACCAAGATATCAGCTTATAGTCCGGTGCGGCTTATATATGTAATTTTTTATTTTTTTTTACAAAAACGTAGTAGGTGCGGCTTATATTTGGGTGCACTCTATAGTCCGGAAAATACGGTAACTCTATGTAGTCAAACACTAGAGCTTATGTTTGTTGTAAGCTACTCTTTCTGGCTCGCTCAATCACTTAAGTTTTTCTCACACACAAATACACATCTGTCCCTTTTATCCCTTTTCCATGGAAGTCTATTCACATTAAAGATGATTATAATTTCAGTGTTATGGTAAGAAAATTAACTGGTTTGGCCATGTCAACCATATGGTTGTGTAACTATTTGAAAGCTATTTGAAAACTATTTGGTTGCCTTAATGCCCTTGCTGTATATGATCCACACATTTTTGTTCTAATACAGTACACAGATTTTACATACAGTTATGAAGTTTTGATACTTTTACTTTCTGTACATCTTACCCCATTATTTTAAAGATTGCTATTTGATGTAATTGTTCATGTCACCAGATATCTTACGGATTCTTTCGCCCTGAATTTTAGGTTCCTGGAGTACAAGGCAGGACAAGACAAAGATGTCCCTGCCCAGAAAGTGCAGGTCTACAGTTTGCATTCACCAAGGCAACAAGCCATCATCAAAGATTTACTGTGTTAGGTGGATGGTAAATCATTCAATACAGTGTTAAATAAAAATGGTTAAGTTGATTTCAGCCCATTAGTGTTTGTATTTGTTTGCTTATAGAAAACAGAGGGAAATTCCCACACATGAAATTCATCTCTGCAGTGTCTTTTGATTATTTTATCAAGACGTTTCATTATGCATACGTATAATATAGGTCAACAAAAGAGGTGAATTAACAGGAATCTTTATTTGTTTTCTGTGGGTGTTTTTATGGGAATGTGGATTACTTAGAGATCTATCTGAGAGGTGCTTATGGTTTGCATGTTCCACATTTTATCATAAGTGTGTCATGGTCTTGGTCTTGTCTCTGTCTCGACCCCTCAAAGTCTTGGTCTTGTCTTGGTCTCAATGCACTGTGGTCTTGGTCTCGGTTTAGGTGGTCTTGACTACAGCACTGGTTAGCGGCACTTCATCCATCCTCATAGTGCTTTTCTGCCTGTGAAAACAGCTGGAATATACATCGGTCTCTTTCAAGTGTCCAACTCCATGAAAGTGTATTTATTATTGAATCACAAACAATTACTCTGTATGCAAAACCAACAGGTCCAGCTTGACATTCCGCTCTCTCTTTATGTCAGCATTAATGACTTCAGCTAAGGGTTATTTTCATCTGTTCATCTGCTGAATTATTTCTTAATTTATCAATAACATGTTTGGTAGATAGTAAAAAAATCTGTATTGTCCAGAGACATCTTCAAATTTATCGTATCTTCAAACAGATTTAATTTACTAGGAAAAAAAAAAAAAAAGATAGAGAGAGAGAGAGAGACACCGTTTTTTTGCGTACTGCTGCCCTCTGCTGTGCTAAGGAGATTGATGCATCAGACAGAGAAGTTCTTCCTGGACTTCCCCCATCTGAATACAACATAACAGCAGTGAAACTGCACTGTTTCATGGATAGTGACTGTTGACCATTTCCTTTGCAAGATTTCACAGAACATGCTAAATGGGTGGAAAGTTCCCTTGCCTGGACGTTTACTACACCAACAATCAACTTTAATGTCTGGGCGGAAGGAGAAGGAAGAGAAGAGGAGAGACTACGATTATAATGGCCACCATGTGAATTATTAATGATTGAGCCTGATGTGATCATCCTGTGGTCTATCAAACACACCCAACCACATCCAAGCATGGTCTCACACACACACACACACACACACACACACACACACACACACACACCAAAGAGCACAAATAACTCGTCTGTCATAGTCCAGGCTAATTGATTTGACTCTTTGGCCAATAAAATTTAAACATGGCAGCTTTGGACAAAGAGTTTGTGTGTTTGTCTGTGAGAGGAGAGCCTGGTCAGAGTGTGGTCTGTCAAATATAATGGGCCTGTTACATACTACCTAACAGCAGCTGACACTGTCGTGATGAGGGAACAGTTTAAATTCAGATTCAGACCTGACCGTGTTTCTCTGATGTCGTCTTTATATGAGCAGCTGATTCAGTCAGAAATGGTTTGTATTTTGTCCCTTTCTCTTTGAAAAGTCTCCATGGAAGTGCATTTTGAAATGCTGACTGGTCAAAAAGGCAAATAAGCATGTGAGTGTAATGCTGTGTAGCAGCTGACTAAATAAATTCTCACCCTGTGGGAAACACTGCTATCACAAAGTTCTCACAATATGTTCTTTAATATAGAGGCCTGGGGTGGCTACGCAGAGAAAAATAGATATATATTGAATGCTACTGCATGGACACAAGATACAGTTCATTCCAACATTTGATTAATCATTCAACGACAGCGTTGTTGCTAAGTTACTGAAGCTGTCACACCGAGCACAACCACCATAACAAGACCTAGAGCTGTGCCAGCTAGTTGTCCTTAAGCAGGCTGTTGGCTAATCAGAAGAGGTGTTTTGGTGATTCAGACACAGGATGGGCTGACCAGTAAAGGGCTGAAACGCTCGCTTGTGCTTCAGCTCATAAATTCGAACTTTACCTGCAACTACTGCACATGTTCAACCTCAACAGAGATGAGAAGGAAAGTGTGATGTCTCACTCCTCACCTCCAGTAAAAAGTTGAATTCTTCTTTTTTTCCCACTTTTCCAATCAGACAAGTAAGTTGTTACAGATACATTAAGTGTGTGGGGAAGTACAGGAGGAATTCAACGTCTCACCTGCTACATTCAATGAGGGTAACTCTGAGTCGGCCTTCCACCAGCCTGCTGTCCTGGACTGACAGGTCCAAATCACAAGCCGAACCGAGCGGAGCCTGGACTTGGAACGGGAAGAAGGGCTTGTATCTGAAAGAGAGACAGAGAAAACAGCAGTCCATTTTAATTCAAGAATCCACCACAGTACAGATCAGTGAAACAATCTCTTCAAACAAGCAACTAACGCAACTAATGTACCCGCAACAATGAGTACATTTACTATGACTGTTGTTTTATTATTAATATATTTGACAAATAATACATTCAATTATTGAACTTTGGATGATCAATGTCTCAGTCAAACCTTAAGACTGAATCAGATCTGCAGCTTTAAATATATGACCTGACACACTGAAGAATAGAACCAGTAGGCACAGCCGCAATGAATGCTGGCTACATTGTGATGACCTCTGTTAGGTGTGGTGCTTGGTGGAGAACTGGCTCTCTGAGTTTTAATAAAGGAGTGATTGTAATGTACAAACACGATGTCTGAGAGCACACACGCCCGCTGCTACTGTTGCTGGCCTCAAGTTCCTGTTGTGCTAAATGGTGAACACCTCAATCACCCACATCACTGATGAAACTCTTGTTACTGTCTGTTCATACATACATATTCATGTTCTCACTCAGACAGACAAACTTTGAGCATGTACACTGTTGAAGGTTATTTTGCAACAATACTCAAACTACTTTGTGCGGTGTTCGAGCCAAGCTTCCTGTTTCTTCTCTGGCAGAGTGACTGGCAATAAGCCCTTTTAGCAGACATTTGACCAATGCATGTCTGAAGCAGGGTGGGACATACAAAGAAGTCACTCCTGAATGTGGGCTAGACAAAATACTGGGCCAAACAGTGTTGAACACTTCCATCAGGAAGAACAGTGTGTACTAGGCTTCAAATGTGAAATGTGACCAGTGAACAGACAAGAGTTCATTAGAATGAAGTGCAGGTTAAAATACAATCATTTATTTGTCATTAAAAGTAGCTTCTTAGTGCAATGTGCATGCTCAAGGTTAGTTTAAGAGAGGGTTGAACGACATCCCGAAAATATAGTTGTGATACATGGACACACGTAAAATCAGATGATGCATCTTATTTAAAAATATACGATAGAAGTTATTGTTAATATGTAGGCGAGACTGAACTGCAAGTAGTAGACAGCTGACTATGTTTGTAGAATTTCTAGGCCTCAAACAGCCTTGCATTAATCAATCTGGACAGACAACAGGTGTACAGACATGGTGCGCTATCTGCAAATAAAAAATGTCTGGTGCCATCTGCAACACTGGCGCTGTCACAAGTTTATTAACCGTGGGAAAATGGCCTCAGCATGGCATCCAAGTGAGACTATGACACTGTTCCAGCTCCTGCATGTGGTACCTTTTACAAAACCTAAATTAGTAAGACAAGGACTCCACCCATCTACAGTGGATGGTTAGACAGAATATTGCTGGTGGACAGTCACAGTATCGGCATTGTTAGCACCTATTGTAATTCAAAAGAATACGTTGTGTTCTTGTTCTTGTTGTGAGAACCACACAAAGACTGAAACCCTGGCACTGGCTGTGATCTTTTGCAGTGGACACGCAGTCTCAAATTCAGTTCATCAGCTTACTTGACAGCCGAGCTAATGAGGAGTCAAAATGCTTTAGAGCTTATACAAAAGACAGAAATTCCTTACAAGATGGAAACGACTCTAATAAAAAAAAGCTCTTATTAGATTTACCCTCCCGACTCACTGAAAAGGTCCACACACATATTGACCAGGAATGCTGTAGCTGTGTCCACGGTATGTTAAATTGGTATGTCCTAAAAACCATGGGAGCATGACAGCAACAACACTGTCCTCCAGCTGCTCTGCCTGTAAGCTAATGTTAGCTCCGTTTGTTAGCCAGGCTGCCCGGTCTGTGGGCTCAGAGCACCGGGGGAGTGTTAGTGTTTGTACCACAGGAGTTTTAGACCAGCAGGAAGAAGAGGTTTTCAGGCCCAGGGCACGGGGGATGCAGATGTGGTGTGTGACACCAAATTACCAGAAGGCATTGCACAAATATAAATAAGTAAACAATGTCCTCATTACAATTAGTTAATAATAAGGAATTACTAATAAAGTAGTTAGTGAGACATTAAAGATCCAGCATGTAAGCTGCTCATTTCCTTTCTTTAAAACACTTTTTTATTTGACTGAGTGGGTACTATTGTTGCAGAAGATCTGGCTGCAAAGTGAATTTACTGTGGCTCTACCTCTCTATCATGTGATTTTGCATAAAGAGGTCAAAGATATATTTTACAGCAGATAATGGCAGTCTTTTAATTACAGTACTGCTTCCAGGTCTAGGCAATGATGTGCTACGTTGTTTTACAAACCTCATCATCTCTCGCTCAGCCAAAACAACAGCTAAACTACAGGGAGAGAGTTTGAGCAGAAAGGGAACAGGAGTCCCTCTAAAAGGGCCAGCTGTTTGGCCATCATCTGTCCTCCTATGACAGGAAATGGCAGAAGGAAACGGGTTAAAGAGGAGCAACAACAGAACTACAGCAAAATTATATAACAAATAACCACTGGACAATGGATCGTGTTATACAATGGTCCACATCTCTGTCGCCTACAGTCAACAACACACTAGTGATCGCCGAATCACGATTTATCCAAATCATTCACCCGGATCCTCTGCTAACCCAGGATTAATGAGACTTTAGTCTCAATTAAGCCGAATCCTTACCCCCCTACTAACCCCAACACCAGGCCACATATACAAATTTAAACAATAAACTGCGTCATGCGCCACTCTATCCGCCTAAGACGCTGCCAGAAATCCTGCTATTATCGCAGACAATAAGCAATTGTTGTCACCACTGAAATCAAATCAAATTTTATTTGTATAGCCCAAAGTCACAAAGTACATTTGCCTCAGAGGGCTTTACAATCTGTACAGGGAGTGACACCCTCTGTCCTTAGACCCTCGGTTCGAGTGAGGAAAAACTTGCCCACAAAAAACCTTTAACAGGGAAAAAAGGTGGAAGAAACCTCAGGAAGAGCCACAGAGGAGGGATCCCTCTCCCAGGACGGACAGACGTGCAATAGATGTCACGTGTACAGAACAGATCAACACAAACATATTGTACAATTACAATGACTGAAAAAATGACAATGAATTACAATGAATGATAAAATGACAATGAATTACAATGAATGATAAAATGACACTGAATTACAATGAATGATAAAATGACACTGGATTACAATGAATGATAAAAGAGAGAGAGAGAGTTTTCAGTAAAGGGAGATGTGACTGTATCTTCAACCAATACTGTGTCTGACTAGGCACAACCCTGAAAGTGACAGACCGTTAGCAATAGCTTTGGGACAGATGAGCTAACACAGTGACTCAGCGTCACTTCCTGCAGACTCAGAATTAGTATCACAGATCCGGGTTCAGATCCACAGGTCCAACCTGCACGAGTGAATCAGTAGAGAGCCGGAAACACCAGGGACTCAAGAGACCCGTTGAATATTTGAATATACAAACTTAAAAGAGGTATGTTGGATTTCATAAAATTTCTAGCAATAAGGTTTCAGATTGCAACCAACTGAATACCGCTTGCCTTCCAAGCATGTATGAGAAACTATGGTAACACTCAAAATTCATGAAGAACACAAAAGTCTCTATCTAGATCCTGGGTTTAGTTTGCCTGCTCTGGGCTACTGTAGAAACATAGCATCCTCCATGGACGAGGACATCCACAGATATAAAAGCCCCATTCTAAAAACACAACAATTCTTATTTCCAGGTCATTATACAATAATGGAACATAGTTATAAAGGTTATATTCCATTTCTGTCATATTTTGTAAATAAAATTTTGACCTAAATGTGACACACTGGACTTTTTCCTGTGTACTTTGCTCAGGAACTTAAATCAAAAGGTATTTTGACAATCAAATGGGTCTGAAGAACTGGGTCAGCCTCAGATCAGTAGTGCTTTGACTGACATTTGTCTGAAAATAATTTATTTAAAGATAGGAATTTGTCCATGCATTTGATGTCAAGTTTATGAACTCCACTTAAGACCTTTTGATACTCTGGACTAGACACAGATCAGCCCCAATCAACCAAGCCCCAACAAACAGATGGAAAATACATGTGTATAGCTGGCCACAGTGGGATTACACTCTGGGGGCAACAAATCACAACAAATACCAATTTATACGTAACGCTGTTTAAATGTTAGAATCTTTATGATTTATCTGAGGACTGTCAACTCTAACCTATCCAGACTAGAACAGACCCTATCCAACTTGGTCAATCATCACACCTAAATCATTTTCTTCACTAGCTCAATAACCATGATGTGTGTCCCCAGCATAACTGAATAGCACATAGAACAGAGCCATCTTTAATCTTATTAGTAACACGTGTGTGTGAAGTGTCTGCTGTCTTTCTCCAAGGTCATTGCTGTGGAAATACTATTTTAGTAAGGGCTGCCAGGTTTGCTGACTTAGTTTATTATTTGGACAGCCATTCAGGCTTTCTTCATTCTGACGGTCGGTTTCAAAGGGGGTAAACTTACTGCAAGGACATAGCCAGGCCGTCAGAACTTCAGTAACTCCAAAGCTTTAAAAAAAACAAAACACAAAATGATGATCAAGAATGTTGATCTCATCAATTCCTTCAACTACAGAGGATTGAGGATTGTTCTAAACAGCAGTGATGTTGATATGTAGTGAGTCCTTGGAGCCACAGGTGGTCCATTGAGGAGTTAAACTTGTGTCTTTGGTATAGCTCAGCTAAAAACAAAAAACACCACCCTGACCACGAGCTAATGATGATGTTTGAATGATATTTGGGGGCCTTGCCATGGAAACCCTGTTCTAGACTACTGCGCTCATGTCAACAGGTATAGCTTCATGACAAATGAGACACCTCCATCTATTGTTGAAGGCCAATGTATGCATTTGAAATAGGGCTGCACGATATGGCCTGTAACCAATATCTCGATATTTTTAAGCTATATCGCGATACACGATATATATATGTATATGTCGATATTTTTGTTGTTGTTGTTTTGTATTGTTTATTTCTAATAAATAATAATGTCATTATTACCTTGATAGCATTGCAATTGCTCAGAATCAATGTAGAACAGTAGATCTACACCTGCTATACGACACACACTCTTTTTATAACATTTTTACACTTGTCATATTTTTTATGAATTTTTAATACATTTCATCATGTAAATATGAGCTTTAAGAAAGTACAGGATCATACTTGGCGTATGAGACACACTTTTTAAAATCAAATTGTAACCATTCTTCATATTTTATAAATAAACGTTTAATACATTTAACACCCACGTCTTATTTTGAAAACCGGAAGTGTCCACACGCTGCAGTAAACTCGCGCTGACTTTCCCAGTTTTCTCAAAGTATTTGCCATAAATTTGCCATAAAGTCGGCAATAAGGGCGCACTTGAAAATATTGGAGCAGCTGACGTGACCACGCGAAAACGAGAGACGGCTGGCGTGACCGCAGTTGTTTTTCTTCGGAACCAAGTCGTCCGTCTCCATCTTCAATTAACTCGCTCGGGCTCTTCACTTCTCTCCTCACCTGATACAAAAAGTACGCATGTGCGCAGGGGATTTTTCTGGGTGGGCGGGGCAGTGTGCTGCGTGCTGTGAGCAGCACCAGGAGTGACACAGGCAAAACTCCGAGAATTAAATGCCGACGGCTTAAAACATTTACATGACAAGTACTCGATGGTCGCGATATAGTCATTTCATACATCTCACGTAGAACAAGCCGCGATATATCGAGTATATTCGATATATCGCCCACCCCTAATTTGAAATCTCAGGAAGAAGCTTATAAGGACACCGTGATTTGGGATCGTTCAAACTATTTTCAAGGACAAGAATGAACTTGGATGCTCAACTTTAAAAACGAAAACAGAAAAGTGGAATGATGACAGCACATCCATCTCCATAGCAACTATATCCACGATTCCAACAACTGACAAAGGAAAGCTAGCATCAGCAACAAAATTGTATTTTTATATTATTCCTTTGCAGTCATTAACTGATACATAGTGAAGCCACTAAAGAAATTGGCAGCCCTCATTGGTCAAAGCCAGTGCATGCACAGGCTCCTGGGCTCCAATCCTCCTGCAAATGCAGCTTACAGATGTGTACAGAACAAAATCAGGGAACTGGAATGATAGATGGACTGTACTTATGTAACACTTTTCTAGTCTTCTGTTCACTCAAAACACTTTACACTACATATCTCATTCATCCATTCACACACATTCATACACTGATGGCATTAGCTGCCATGCAAGGTGCCAACTGCTCATCAGTTTTAGGACCTAACCATTTATGCACATTCACACACTGATGGAGCAATTTGAGTTCATTCCTGTATGAATGATGGCAAATCATCACTGATGAACATAGTATTCCCCTCATAGCTGGAGTTGGGACACTACATTGGTGCTGTAATGCCTGGATTACCTCCAGTGGGCCGTGGTCCCAATCCTCCCCTCCACAGAACTACCATCTGTGCCACTCAGCAAATCCCAAGGTCCAGCTTTCATTCTCTGAGGCTGCTCTTCATTACATCATCTCATCACACACACTCTGCATTATTGGGTAACACACACACACACACACACACACACACACACACACACAGTTCTTCTCTTAGCTGTGGAGCTCTCCCACACAAGTCCAAAGGCAGCGAGTCTGTAGCAGTAAATAAGTGCAACGCTTATTTATTCTTTATATATTCTTACAATTCATTGTTTGGGACATACAATCATAAAAGAACAACCATAGTCAAATATATTTCTATAAGCTCCAACTATAGTTCAACAAATCCAATCTAATACAGTTTAAAACACTCCACAGACTATTATTCTCAGGAAAAGCTACACAAATTTTATCTTGATATCACACCACTATGTACCCGATGAATCTGGTACCCAGCCCTTCGGTGGCGATCCTGGGGGCCACAAGTGTCTTCTTCCATCAATAAATTTGAAAGAAGAGCTATTCAATTTTGGATGGTGATTGCAAAAAAGATGATTTTCTATATGTGTAGAAAATGGACTCTGTGCCTACATATAATATGTAGCTGGGAGAACTGTCAAACACTTTACATATGGAGAGGCTGAGATTCTATAACGAAGATAGAGATAAGTTTGATAAAACATGGGACCTGGTACTGAATTACCTTAAAAATGGGAGCTCATCGACATTGGCTATTGTATAAAACCTCACAGTGCAAACATGTATGTGATTTTGTCAAAAATTATTTTTTCTACTTTTAGATGTTTTTGTTTATAGTACCCATCTAAACTATGACCATGGAATATTGTTGTAATCCAAGATGTGCTGTGTTCTGTATGTGATCTTTTTTTTCTGTTTTTTTTTTCCTCTCTTCTTTCTCTCTCCTTTTTTTTTCCATTTTTCTCTTGAAAAATCAATAAACATATTTAAAAAAAAAAAAAAAAAAATAGTAACTAGAAAATTTCTAAAGAAAATTTGAGTGTGCCTGACTCTGGCCCCGTCCCATACATTAAGTAGCTGTCAGCGTGTGTGTGTGCTTGTGTCTGTTAATGAGAGTTTTTTTATTTTGAAGGGACTATTTTGAAAGCCGTCTTGTCTGTGTGTCTGTGTGTCTGTGTGTGTGTGTGTGTGTGTGTGTGTGTGTGAGTGAGAGAGAGAGAAGGATAAAATGGCCAACATTCAAACTGCATTATTGACAGTCATTAGCTGTGTCCCAATTCAGGGGCTGCATCCTTCAAAGTACATAATTGAAGTCCGATTACGTCAAAACGCTGTGCGAAGGCTGTCCCAAATCAAAGGTCTCCTTCAAATGTAGCCTTCTTTTCCCTCTTTTTGGAGGATGCACCATCAGTTTGTTTCCCGCCAAAACTATATGTCTGACAGCTTTAGCAGACAAATATGAGTGAGACAACAAATTTTCCTACATTTCTATGTATAAATTATTTCTGTAGAGTGAAATTTATGGTCTCGAGAGCAGTTTACAAATTTATTTTTTGACAGTTTTTTTCTCTCCTTCTCCACTCTAGCGATGATGTCACACACTGTAGCTCGCGAACATTCTACCAATACACACCCATTCATTTTTTGGCGTGTTTTTTGGCAATTTTTCGGCAAACTGTTCGGTGAAACGCTTAGAAAAGTCATAGCATACCGATCCAAGCCACACGTTTTGATATATTTTTTGTGTATGTGTGACCAAAACTGTGGGAGGAGTAGTCAACCAAAAAACGGCATGGAAGAAACGGAAGGATAATGGTTCTTCCTGAGCCTCTCTATGCTCGTCTCATCTAGAACATTCTTCCTGATCACAGCAGAGAAAAAAGGCCGTTGTCCGGGTGGTTGGGATCTTGAAGATTCTCCTAGCCTTATTTTTGCAGCGTCTGGTATAGATGTAGTTCAGGCAGGGTAGAACACCACCTATTGTATGTTCAACTCAACGAGTCACTCTTTGCAGGGCCTTATGCTCTTGTTCTGTGCTGTTTCCGTAGCAGTGATGTTCTCCGTCAGAATGTCTCATTGGAGTATTAATTCCTCAATATTTGAGTGTCAGAGGTGAAACAGTCTCCTGCCTTTCTCAGCATGGAGTCAGCAGGCAGCAGCCAGGTGGACACCAAGGTACTTGAAGCCATGCACTCTTTCCACGGAGGACCTGATATTAAGGAGGGTGTAGTTCCTCCCATGCTTCTTTTCACAGTTAGCTATCATATCCTTAGTCTTGCTGGTGTTCAGGAGGAGGTTGTTTTCTTGTCTTTCTGTAGCACTTTTAATGGGTTTGTGTATTCCCTGTTCAAACTTCTTGAATATTGAATTCTCAGAAAAGTAAACTCTGTTGTGACTGATTGATCTATCCCATCATACTTCACTTTGTGGTAACCAATCACAGCAACAGGGTTGCAACTCATTATTATTTTAATTACTGATTCATAGGCTGAACATTTTCACGATGAATCACATTCTCGTTTCTTTGGTCTACAAAACATGAAGAAATATCCATCACATGTTCTTGAAACCCAAGGTGACCCAAATATCTTGTTTTGTCTGACCAACAGTCCAAAGCCCAAAGATGTTTAGTCTGTACCTGAAACATATAAACATTAGTGAGTGGTGAGTATGAAAAATTTCAACCGATAACCAATAATTTCCTGCTTCTCATGGCCGATACCGATAACCGATAATCATATTCATATTTCAACCCGAAAGTCCCCCATGCGGTGGACAGCGTGAGATGCATGCACAATACAGACGATTAGAGTCTCCTAGGAAGCACCAATCCTAACATGTAGCATACTAAAATGACGGAGAGAAACTCAGATAAAAACTCTACCAAGCACTGCTACCCAAACGAAACATCAATCCCCAAGCAAATATCTGGGCATGTAACAAAAACACGAAAACAGCGCATGTCCACTTCAGCGCTTCTTGTAATTTCACGCCTTCAACCAAACTACACAAATGTTGTGTGAAAGCAGAGACTCCACTGATTACAAAGATATGTGTCTCATCACTGTGTGATGAAAACTCTGCGAGCTAGCCCCCAAAGAGTAGCAAAAAAAATCCACAAAACGATACAGTATGTCTTATCTTTGCTGTTTTGTGTCAAAAGTTCTATTCCCGTGCAAAAAAACAATGCTGGCGTCTCCTGCTATGTCTCTGCTTTAGTTTGAATCAATCACGAAGGTCCTGGTCGTTTACATAAAGACAAAGGGGCTTTGAAAGTGAAGTGTGACCTGTTGGTGCGATATACTACCTTCACCTTCATCCTGGATCGTCATTGGTGGGTATACTACCTTCACCTTCATCCTGGATCGTCATTGGTGGGTCAAAGGTGAATGTGGGCGGTACTAAATGATTCTCCTGACTCTGATTGGTCGATAGTTGATAGGTGTCAATCATCAAACACTCTGTGTTGTTTTAGCCTTAGCAGCACCACTAGCTGCTACCGTGGCTGCTTCATATTCTTTTAATACCGCTTGTTTCAAACATCGCGTCGTATTAAAACTCAAAGTCTTCTTTCCTCCTCTCGGAATCCTCCTGAACAACTTTTGCAAACAATTGATGTTAATAACTGTTGTTATCTTCTGTCACTATGAAAAACGACCACACTGGTGAAAACATGTTCATTATTAGTCTGGCAGAGACGGGGCCAGGCTTGGGTCCTGCCAATAACGCGCAATAGCGATAGCTTTTGGGGCTACTCGACCTGCAAACAATTTCCCCAATTTCATTAATTTATCGGATCTCTTTATCGGTTAAAATGAACCTATCGGGTTGATAAAAAATTATGTAACTTCTCCCCATATCGGCTGACCTAAACGTTAGTAATACATTTTTAAATTGTTTTTTTAAAGCTCTGATAAACCATCTTTGGGTTTTGGAATGATCGTTGAAGAGGTCACTTTAGGCTCTGGGAAATGTGCACTTGGACTGCTTTTTTTTAGTTTTATGGGCCACACAATTAATCAAATCAGGTCAGATTCACAAAATATAGCAGAAAGAGAACATAATATTCATAACTCTGTCAAATCACCTGAAAATAAGAATTGTTATGTTTTTGTTACCTTAGAATTAACCTTTGATATCTGCAGACATTCTATTTGAGTTCGAGGTGTGGCTAAATGTCACAGCAGCTGGGTGTCAGATGTTGGTCGATAGGGGTGGGAGAAAAAAAAAAAATCGATTCACTTAAGTATCGCGATTTTTTGTTTTACGATTTTTAAAATCGTTTTTTTCTCTTTTATTGATTTTTTTTCTCCAAATTTTAAATGCTTCATTTTAGTTTATATTTCTAAGCCTAGGTGGGGAAAAGTTACCGCTTTTCTCTAATGGAGGGTGAAATGTTTTACTTCGACTACCTAGTAATGCGACGTCATATCCGTTTGTGGAAAAAACCTAAACAGAAAGCGAAGAAGAAATAATCAAAAAAAAAAAACTGAAAATGGAGAATGGCGGACAACTTGCAAAAATACGCAAAGATAAAACCTCCACCAGCACGTTTTAAGTCGAAGATGTGGTCTCGTTTTGAATTTTTTACTTTGAAGGGAAAAGCAGAACTGAACATGTCGGAAGCTATTTGTAAACTTTGTAATGCAAAAGTATATATTTTTTATATACTTTTATATGCAGTCCAGGCTTTTGAAAAGAGAATGTAAGTTCAAATGTAGCAGTTAAAATGGTTAAAATATATTGCTGCTAAATAAATCTTAAAAACTGACTAAAGTGTGATGTGCATTTCTTTAGGAAATATGGCTCCTGATATAGACATCATCATCATTCAACTCTTTCACATAGTTTGGTGTTAAAAAAGCAAACAAAAAATCACAAAAATCTGCAATATTAAAGAATTGCAATTGAAATAGAATCAGCACCCAAAAAAACGTAAGAGAATCGAATCGGGAGAAAAGCATATCGTCCCAGCCCTATTGGTCGAGGTGAAAAAAGAGGGACTGAGGAGGTGGAGGATGGAGGACAAGCAAGTAAAACTGATAAGGTTTATCAGCCAGCAACAGCTGACGTTAGAGGGAACACGAGCATGTGACAAATGGAGGTAAAAATTATTCATCTGCTTCATTTTTTCTCTATTCACTTCAAAAAGCAGCATCTGTAACTTCTGTATATTAAATGTGAAGAACCAATTATAACAGAATTTCTGTTAAAATGATGGACAATGACAAAGTTGAAGAATTGCAATTTATTATTGCCTGTGGAGTCCCTCAAGATTCTATCTTAGGGCCCCTTCTGTTCAACATTTACATGCTCCCACTTGGCAAAATTATTTCTTCTTATTTGTTTCGTTGTTGTAGTTTTATGCTTTTTACTCTTCTTCTAATTTCATGCAACTGCTCTTTTACCTTAAGGACTGTTAGTTGTTGTCTATTTCTGTTTTTACTCTGCTCTGTTAAGCACTTTGGGCTACAATTCTGTATGAAAGGTGCTATATAAATAAATAAAGTTGAAGTTGAAGTTGAAGTCTGACATGACTTCTGTAGTGAATCTCCCTGGTATGTCCACAACCTAAAACTGCTGGGTTTCATCTGATATCATTCTTTAGTTGCTGTTTCAGTAAGCACTCTGAAAAAAGGACCTAATAACACAAGTTACTGTTTAGTTTTGCTTTCTCTCATACTCACTTTCTACTTCCTCTTTTCTCTCTCTTTCTGCCTCTGTCCTTTCTTTAAACTCATTTCCTACTTTCAGTGCGGTACAGTGCACATTAAAGGCATTTGTCCCTTTTACACTTTTATAGATTTCAACGTGCTTACATCTCTGGACCATGAGGAAGACATTAGGTTGTCACATTTATAGTCAAATAGCAATCATCAGTGTGTGATCAGTCATTAAAAAAACGAATAAGAATAGTACAGCTGTAAATCTGCGATCAAGCCTTCCTCAACACAGTCTGTATGAGTTGAACACAATGAGGCAAAACAGTGGCCTTAAGGAGCTACAGGGAGTGCATACAGCAACTGTTGTCTGGGTGCTTCGCCAATCCTAACTTTATGGCAGAGAGGCAAAGAGAAAGCCACTGTGGAAAAATCTTATGACATCTGGATTAGTGTTTGCTAGGAGGCATGTGGAAGACTGGGAAACAAAGTGGAAGTCAGCTCTCGGATCTGTGGAGACCAAATGATTATTATTATAGAAGTTAAACAATTAATGGACCTAAAGAGGAAATGGACATTCTTGATTGGGAGAAATTTGAAAGTCACATTTTCCCACCAAAAAACAAACACACAGGTCATTCAAATATGTTGAAGATACACAGTGAGGTGAATGACAGGTAATGTGTGGTTCAGACACGTTGTTTCTGAAGGTGACCCATGTACATCTGATTAAAGATTACTCACTACTCAAGTGAAATTCAACTAATACACCTCAAATAATTCAGAGCACTATTTTCAGGATCACATGATCTCCACACTGCCATCATTATAAACCATAGACATGCAGCATGGTTTATGAAAAATGACAGACTGAAAACAAACGTGACATCTAAAAAAATGACTAGCAGCTGCAAGTGGGAGGGAAGGAATCTAAAATCTTCTGACTCATGGAGTGGGAGATTTTATTTTAGATTATGAAGGACAGTTTGGTTTCCCAAAAACAGAGCTGTGGCAGTGAGGCAGTACGACCAGGTACCATGACTAAAACCTGCTCAGAGGAACCTGAAAATATGCATGAAGAGAATCTCTGAGACAACTACACAACTACATCTACTTAGTAGTCAATAGTCCAACCTTTAAATCTCAGCCTTTAAGCCATGCTCAGTAAAAAAGACTTAATTTGATCGACAGGTTCCATGACACCTGGACGAAGGAAGATTGTTGTAATGTAGTTAAAAGCTTCTGATTAGACGCTGTGGTTTTATCAGGTTTAGTGTGAATTCTGTTACCCAGGTTATTACCCACAAGCCCCAGGCCCAAGTGACTCCATGGACACAGTTAAGGGATGTCCTGTGCTATGTCTAACTGCATGCTACACCAACCCTGACTACAGTGTATTCACAGTGGAAGTATCAACACCAGGTATGTTTGAATGCATGCATATAGACTGTGACGTTGATGAGACATGACTGTACGATAGCACTCAGATGGAGATGAAGGAGCTACACACTGCTGGGCAGAATGTGGGAGGTGGAGCAGCAGCAACTCAAAAAAATAAAGATTCACATTCAGACTTGGTTTGACGAGCTCACTTTGAGCCGTTTGTTTCAGAGACATCGACCCAGTGAGTCTATGAGATGTAGAATATTCTACTCATATGTCATCATGTTACTGTAGCTGCCAGTGCTACAGGTTTAAAGGAGCAGTAAGCAGATTCAGTGTCTGCTTCCCTGGATCTTCTCTATTGTATGCCAACATAGCACATATGAGTATGGACTGTTCACTCCTCTGTCATGTGTTGTCAACAGCACTGTTTGAACAGTGTCAGGAGGGAGGGAGGGAGTTTAAAGGACTTTCTTGCGCCTACAGCTGGGTGTTGTAGTTCATAAGGTAACCCGTGTTTTCGTGAAGCTTACCTGATTTTGTAGTTTGGTAAGGTGTGTTTCTTTTTGATGACGCGCTTCAGCTGGTTGACTATGATGGAGGTGAGCTGAGGCAGCGGCCTTCCTTCAAACTGGGACTTCGCCTCAAAATCCACCAGCGGGTCCTCGAGGAAGGAGAATGACCAATGGGAGAAGGGCATGCGCGTGAACTGCAGCCTCAGCCTACCCACCACGCGCCTCATTTTAACGAACAGGTAGGCAGACTTCCCGAACACCAGCTCGACGTCGATGGCCAGATGGAAGCCGCCATTGTATTCGATGTCCACCTCGAAGTTGAGCTCCTCGGGCATGCCGTCCTCGTTCAGGTGCACCGGCTTCATAAGTTTGGCCGTCTTAAAGACTGGCAGAGAATTGCCCAGGGAAATATCCCTGAGACTGAGTCCCTCCAGGAGCCGTCCGGCTGTCTTGGTCTGCAGCAGCTCCTCAAACTCCACCTTGATCTTCTTGGTGAGCCAGTGTCTGACCACAGGGGTGTCCCGGAGCTCCCTGAACAGGAACAAAAAGATCGCGTTTAGGAAATTGCACGTCTCGGGCTTGGCCGCATCGGCGGGCTCGCTGTGAGGAGGCGGCGGCTGTTTGGGGCTGCCGCCGCTGACAGCCGCTTCCTGCTGCCGGGCCGAGCCAGCCTCTGGCTGCTTGGATGCGGTGGATGCCGTGCTGTCCTGCTGGTGCTGGCCTGGTTCGGCATGTTGGGTATTAAAGTAATCCTTCAGTGCGTTATCAGGCACTACTTTGACATACTGTACTGTCCTGCCTATTGGCTCGATGTTTCTCCGGTAGATCAGCAAGAACTGTAATAGCAACGTAACGACTGCTCCGGAGAACGCGGAGATTAATATTAAGTAAATCATCTCGAGCAGCTGCCGCCTCTGACTCCCGCTGCTCTCAGAACCAGAGGTTTATCCGTGTTAACAAAGCAAGTTCCACCTGGTCGCTCTCAAAGCTGCCATATCATCTGCTCCTTTCCTGAGCTTCAGGCTCTTCACCTGATTGGACAAACGGGTTACGTCGCTGTGCGTAATGACGGCAGCAGGATGTGTTTCTTTTGATGCGTTCAGTGTATGTCGGATATAGTGTGGCCTGAAGACTGTTCGACCTATATACCAGCAGTCCCTCAGTCTGCATGGGGATCTGTGAGGACTGTGGTTGACAGCACACACTCGGTGGACTTGATGATTAAAGCTGACCTGACTGCACCTCTTTGATTTGTGATTTGTCTGACTTGTTCTGCTGTATTTAATGCCAATGTAAGTCTCATGTTTTGAGTAGCATAAGCATAAGGCTTATTCAGTGGATCATGGCTGGTGTACCCTATTCTAATCAAGCCTAGTATCTTGTCTCCAAATATGCCAGTGTCAACTCACATCATCTGGACAAAACGCTTTTGATCCCCCATTTGAGGCCTAAACTGCACTTCTCTTAAAAGTAAACCAGACTTTTGAAAACCTGAATTTTAATGCTAATTCCTCATCAGGATGTGACCATAACCATAGCATTACACCATTCCTAGAAAAAGAGAGGGCACAATCGGGATAGGGTGGGATCTATATACAAAATAAATTCATCTATTTTATATAATCTTGCATCCCATGTTCAGATTATTGGTAATTTAGGATCATTTCAGCCCCATTTAACATCTGAGCATGACTCCTGCACTGGCAACAATTTTACTGTCCATTTGGCCAGAAATAAGTTCAACCTTAACATAACAGTCAGGAGGCAGTGCACATGTACTATGTACAAGCTGCATAATTCAGAGCTTTGAACTATGACTTATCAGTTCATGGTATGTTCAGTTGGTCTTCTGTTCTTCCAGTAAAGCTAACCCTTAAACTAATCTTATTAATATTACTATACAATGAAACAGGAACCTCTTATTTTAATGTGCACAGATTTTGATGCAAAGCTTCCATTTTCTTTTTCTAGTGACTGTTGCAGAGAACCTCTGAGTTCAATAAGAACATTAGGAATATTCTTATTGAACTCAGAGTAGGGATGCACCGAATATTCGGCAACTAAAAGTATTCGGCCGAATATTGCAAAAAATGCCACATTCGGCTTTCGGTGAAGTGGCCGAATAGTAAGGCCGAATAGTGGCGTGACGCAATTGATGCAATGAAACAACGTGCGCGGTGATCTGGCCAGGGTTGCTGATTCTTTTCTCATTGACACACAATAAACCCACGATGCAGGATATAGGAAAAACACAGGCAAGAAATACATCATACACTGCTCTTTAGCGGAGCTATATACTTCTCTCTACACTACACACATGCGAGGTGCGTTCAATGACCGTCGGAATGACTAAGATGCGTTCATGAACGTGGGAAAAATGGAAATTCACCGGAAATATAATAAAACTAAATAGTATTTCTTTCAAGAACAAATTAACAGTGATTAAAACAACATGGGCTTTCTAACAATATAAATGAAATAATAATTATACTAACTGGAAATTCTACTGGAATATTTGAAGGATATTAAATAAACATTTACTTTCTTTGAAAAAACATGTCTACAAATTTATTCTAGGCTATTTATGCAATAGTAAAAATGTAACAACCGCATTTCATATTCGGTTTCGGTATTCGGCCAACCATTTAATTTTTATTCGGTTTCGGTTTTGGACGGAAATTTTCATTTCGGTGCATCCCTAACTCAGAGTTTCTTTGTCTCCTTCCACCCTTTGAGTTGTCCGTCTGGTTGAACCATAATATAGAGTTTTGTGCTCAACATGCAAAACGTTCTCTTTTTGCAAACCCTTCATACAAAATAATTATTTACTATTAACAATTTATTTGTAAAGAGGACATTCTTCTATCTAAAACCACGAATGAGCATTCAAAAATATAGAGTAGTCCTTCTGTGTGTACTGAATCTAGTTTTTATGGCAGATGAGCCCAAACTTTTGAGCAGTAGTGTACATGCACATACTTTTCAGGCCTAATATTAAAGCTGAAGACCAAAATCAAGAAAGGAAGTGTCCCATTCAAGCACCAACACCCTGCTTAAAGCTAATTTTTTACTACTTGCAGGCAACAAGTTCTTATGGTGAACATTTACACATCCAGCAAACACTTTCTTTGTTGCCAGGTCAAATAGTGACATTGTCTCATGACCTATTTTAATATTCTGGTTCTGGCCCAGTAAAAGTATCAAAACTTGGAGAACAGTAAGATCAAATGCTTCATAGAGCTGAGGGGAACACAACTAGTGATCATTCTTTTGTGGTTTATCATTATAAGTGACACAATCCACGTTACCATTTGATCCATTGTATATATACAAATAATAATATAATATAATTAGTGCAGCTTTAAATAATGATTTCCTCTGCAGTTGTTCCCTTCTAAGGAAGAAGTATCATAGATTTTGTACAGGCTGTAGCTCCAGTATCAACAGATTCTGACTGATCTGACTGTGACCTGCTTTCTGGCTTTGTGTTTCCCTGACAGTCCAGCAGAGGTCTCTACTGTAATCTTGTTTGCTCTTATTGCAGCTGTTGGCAGTAGTGATGGGAATTCCGTCTCTTTTTAGTGAGCCGTATCATTTGGCTCAGCTCACCAAGAAGAGCCGGCTCTTTCGGCTCTCAAGTGGTTCTTCATTTTACCACTTATGCCATATATCAGTGGTCCCCAACCTTTTCCTAACTGCGGACCGGTCAACGCTTGACAATTTTAATGCGGACCGGGGGGGGCTACTCTATCTACAGTTGGTAGGAGAAGAAGAAAATATTAAGTATTAAGTAATATTTTCTTCTTCTCCAGAAATAACTAATTACTTCTTGTGCGGCCCGGTACTGATTGATCCATGGACCGGTACCGGTCCGCGGCCCGGGGGTTGGGGACCACTGCCATATATAATTCAGGCAAATTTAGCACCGTTTTGACTTGTGATTTGTATTTGAACGCATATATCACTTGAATTTCAATAATTTGCTGTAGCCAATTGCATTAGTTGTAAAGTTGTACAGTTGTAAAATCCCTTGTAACTCCCTGAAACCACCCAATGAATGCACTAACTTGCTTGAAGAACCACTCATGCTCCACAACGAGATAGAAACGCCTATAAAAACATTTGACATTTATATATATATATATATTATATATATATATATATTATATATATATATATATATATATATAAACACACACACATAGTATAAAAAACAACAAAATATAAATTAAATAACAACACTCAGTAAATGTGCTTTGTTATGCCCCACACTGACATCTGGACAAATAAAACCAAAATGTTTTTGGTATAGTGTAAAAAATAATATATTTTTGCACCACACTCCTCTCTCGTCTTCACTCCTCTCTCTCGTTCAGCGTGTCTCCCTACTCTTGTCTCCTGACACGGTCTCAGCGCTGCTACCCCCGCCCGCCCCTGCTTGGTGGTATGCTCCTTGTCAATCCTCACATGATTGGTTGCACAGCATGCACGTGACATCCGTAGCCAATGCCTACAGGTACTTTTCCTAAAGAGAAAAGTAAAAAAAAGAAAAAGAACGGTTCGCGGACGGACGGGAGCCGGCTCCTATCGTTCATTTAAAAGAGCCGGCTCTTTGAACCGGCTCGTTCGCGACCGACACATCACTAGTTGGCAGCGGGTGGTCAGAGGCATTGTACAACTATAAATGATGTTAAAGCAACACTGTCCAACTTTTCTACCATTAAATAATGGATTTTTAAAAATTGATGCTACATTGACTACTGAATTCACCAGGTAAACGGTGTCTGATGAGAAGTATGTAACACTTTACAGCACTAAGTCACACAGCACCAACTATTTCACTGATTCTGGTGAAACTGGATCATATTTTATGGAGAAAATGTTTTCTGGTTTTTCCTCTGATGTCCTCCGGCTGCTCCACCTCAACTCTCTGTGATTTACAGAGTTTATGATGGACAGTGAAGTAAACTGCTGCCAACTGTAGCTGCTGTTAGCTTATGTTAGCACAGTTTGTTAGCCGGGCTGCCCAGTTTGTGAGCACCAGGGGAGTCTTAGTGTTTGTACCACAGGAGTTGTAGACCATAGACATATATACATAGACGCCGCATTGAGCGGGTTGGTCGTGGGGCGCGACGTAAACCGCGCCGCCAATTGGTTCGGGCAGATCGCCGAAACTAATACAAGGAATGGACTGAACTTCATAAAGCGCCTTTCTACAAAGTCTAAGTTAACCTATACACCATACACACACACTAATATATGGGAAACAAACAGGCACCAAAAACAACGTATGTAACTTTTAAAGTGATGATTTATAGTTTACTCCTTATGTAAGACACCAAACCAACGTGTTTATTTTCTAAGCTGAGGGGTACAGCTACTAATGTGTGTAACACTGTTACTGTGAGATAAATATTGAAATTTATATTACATTTTAATCTGTCTATAATAACCAGATCCTGAAATGTAGATGTGACATGAGGGTTTTCTGAATCAAGAGCACACACACACAACACACTATATATTTATATATATATCATCTTTATTTCAGAAACCTCACCATCACATTTCAGGATCTGGTTAGTTAGTAGTCGTATGTGCTACAAGCTCAAAGTTCGTATAAACCAAACATATAATTTTACAATATTTTACTACTTCTATTCCGACTTTTTTTTCTCCTCCCCCCTCTTCCACCGTCATCAGTATTACACCAGCATAGTTATGCTGTAAACACTCAGCATTAGAAAAATACATACATTGGTTTGCTGCTTACATAAGGAGTAAACATTTATAATCATCACTTTAAAAGTTACATACATTGTTTTTGGTGCCTGTTTGTTTCCCAGATATATTAGTGTGTGTGTGGATGGGTGTATAAGAGACATTAACTTGAAGAACTTTGTAGAAAGGCGCTTTATGAAGTTCAGTCCATTTCCTTGTATTAGTTTACGGGCAGATCTGCCCGAACCAATATGGCGGCGCCGTTTACGTACGATTCAGCGCTCAATGCGGCGTCTATGTATATATGTCTATGTATATATGTCTATGTATATATGTCTATGTTGTAGACCACCAGGAAGAAGAGGAGCACAAGAGTAAATGTGGGACTGACTTTTAGTGGTTGGTGAGAGCTTGGTGAAATAAAAGGCTGAAAGACAGACGCCGAGCTGGGCTGACTGCTGCTGGACTAGTCAATGATATTAGCTTCTGCTGTAGGTTCTGGTTCTGGGCTGACTGCTGTTGGACTAGTCAGTGATATTAGCT